>NW_028321469.1:0-86265 GCF_062004578.1 Staurois parvus
AGAGCTAATTGGAGCCAGGAGTGAGCCAACCTTGACTGCAATCAGTGTGATGATATTGGATGTGTTGCTGACAGCTGTCCTGCCCTTACAAGAAGCACTGTGTGACTTAGATGACATTCAGAGCACATTTTATGCCCAATTCATGCAAAACTCCATGTAATCCCAAGGGGTTCATATACTTTTTCTTGCAACTGTATATAACTATGTAACTTTATAACTATATAACTATGTAACTATGTAACTATATAACTATATAACTATGTAACTATATAACTATGTAACTATATAACTTTATAACTATGTAACTATATAACTTTATAACTATATAACTATGTAACTATATAACTATGTAACTATGTAACTTTATAACTATATAACTATGTAACTATATAACTATGTAACTATGTAACTTTATAACTATATAACTATGTAAATATATAACTATGTAACTATATAACTATGTAACTACACCGTGTTACAAATGATTCTGCAAATTATATTTTTCTCATTTCCCTCAATAATTGATGTAAATATCAGTCGGCAGAATTCTCAGGTGACAACTAGAAGAGGACAATTCACATTTTATTGAACAAACCTCCTAATGATAACAGGATTTGTGTTCCGGATTATTCCGCACAGGAAGTTTCCAAACACTTTCTAGGTTGTAAAGAACTGAAAATTGTCATTTGTTGTGTTTGCAGCAAATTTACTGAAATCAAAAGCTATTTCAATCAAACTTTTCCCAACATTGTAACTTTGTAACCATTTGAAGCGGTCACGTTACATTGTAACATAGGAGCCCTTATCTGATAGCAGATCACAAGTCTGGCATCCATTGAACTTGGGAGGTTTTGGACAGTTTCTGTTGAATTTGTTTACAAGATGTCAGAATCGCCTCCCAGAGCTGCTGTTTGGATGTAAACTGCCTCCCACCCTCAGAGATCTTTTGCTTGAGGATGCTCCAAAGGTTCTCCATAGGATTGAGGTCAGAGGAGGATGGAGGCCACACCATGACTTTCTCTCCTTTTATCCCCATAGCAGCCATTGATGCGGAGGTATTCTTTGCAGCATGAGATGGTGCATTGTCACACATGAAGATGATTTTATTACGGAAAGCATAGTTCTTCCTTCTGTACCAGGGAAGAAAGTGGTCAGTCATAAACTCCACATACTTTGCAGAGGTCATCTTTACACCTTCGGGGACCCTAAAGGGGCCGACCAGCTCTGTTCCCATGATTCCGGCCCAAAACATGACTCCACCACCGCCTTGCTGACGTCGCAGCCTTGTTGGAACAGGGTGGCCGTCCACCAACCATCCACTACTCCATCCATCTGGACCATCCAGGGTTGCACGGCACTCATCAGTGAACAGGACTGTTTGAAAATGAGTCTTCATGTATTTTTCTGCCCAATGCAGCCGTTTCTGCTTGTGAGCATTGGTTAGTGGTGGCCGAATAGAAGGTTTATGCACAGTTGTAAGACTCTGGCGGACTCTACACCTTGATGTCCGCGGGACTCCAGAGGCACCAGCAGCTTCAAATATCTGTTTGCTGCTCTGTAATGGGATTTTAGCAGCTGCTCTCTTGATCCGATGCCTGGATCTGGCAGAAATCTTCCTCAATGTGCCTTTATCTGCACCAACCCGTCTGTGCTCTGAATCAGCCACAAATCTCTTCATAGTGCGATGATCACGCTTACGTTTTGGTGATAGATTATAGATAGATAAATAGATAGATAATAGATAGATAGATAGATAATAGATAGATAGATAGATAGATAGATAGATAGATAGATTGTAGATAGATAATAGATAGATAGATAATAGATAGATAGATAGATAGATAGATAGATAGATAGATAGATAGATAGATAATAGATAGATAGATAGATAGATAGATAGATAGATAGATAGATAGATAGATAGATTGTAGATAGATAATAGATAGATAGATAATAGATAGATAGATAGATAGATAGATAGATAGATAGATAGATAGATAATAGATAGATAGATAGATAGATAGATAGATAGATAATAGATAGATAGATAATAGATAGATAGATAGATAGATAGATAGATAGATAGATAGATAGATAATAGATAGATAGATAGATAGATAGATAG
This sequence comes from Staurois parvus, assembly GCF_062004578.1. Taxonomy (NCBI): domain Eukaryota; kingdom Metazoa; phylum Chordata; class Amphibia; order Anura; family Ranidae; genus Staurois; species Staurois parvus. The sequence goes on from NW_028321469.1 coordinate 2,126, forward strand.
ATAATAGATAGATAGATAGATAGATAGATAATAGATAGATAGATAGATAGATAGATAGATAATAGATAGATAGATAATAGATAGATAGATAATAGATAGATAGATAATAGATAGATAGATAATAGATAGATAGATAGATAGATAGATAGATAGATAGATAATAGATAGATAGATAGATAGATAATAGATAGATAGATAATAGATAGATAGATAGATAATAGATAGATAGATAGATAGATAATAGATAATAGATAGATAGATAGATAGATAGATAGATAATAGATAGATAGATAATAGATAGATAATAGATAGATAGATAGATAGATAATAGATAGATAGATAATAGATAGATAGATAGATAATAGATAGATAGATAATAGATAGATAATAGATAATAGATAGATAGATAGATAGATAGATAATAGATAATAGATAGATAATAGATAGATAGATAATAGATAATAGATAGATAGATAGATAATAGATAGATAGATAATAGATAGATAATAGATAGATAGATAGATAATAGATAGATAATAGATAGATAGATAGATAGATAATAGATAGATAGATAGATAGATAATAGATAGATAGATAGATAGATAGATAGATAGATAATAGATAGATAGATAATAGATAGATAGATAGATAGATAGATAGATAGATAGATAGATAATAGATAGATAGATAGATAATAGATAGATAATAGATAATAGATAGATAATAGATAGATAGATAGATAATAGATAGATAGATAATAGATAGATAATAGATAGATGGATGGATGGATGATAGATGGATGATAGATGGATGATAGATGGATGATAGGTGGATGATAGATGGATGGATGGATGGATGATGGATGGGTGGATGATAGATGGATGGATGATGGATGGATGTATTGATAACAGATAGTATACAGTGTATATACAATAGTCTCTGCCCCCCGTTAGTGTCTGGTGTTGCAGCGTCTCGTCTCTGTGAATCCGGCGTTCCTCGGCCCGTCTCCTCCCTCTGCTTCGGGGAACGCAGATTTCGGAAGTTTCCATGATCTCTGGTCACTGTAACAATTTCGCTCTTTTGGGTTTTTTCTTTAACAAATGTTATCTGCGGCACGAGTAATAAACGGATGAAGGGGGAGGGGCACACACAGGCACATAGTTTCCTTGAGCCCCAGTTCACAATGGCGCGGCGTTGAAGTCGCGTTATTTCAGCACAAATATCAGTGGAACTTCTCTGCCGATTTCTTTGTGACTTCATATAACAGAGATCTGTGCGAGTCGCGATGGAATCTGCAGAAAGCAGCGCAGGAGCCGCTTCCATAACCGCTGCAACGTGACACGCGGGGATACGATCGGTTCTAGTGCTGGAAATTGGGTTCGACTTATGCGATTTGGAACCGTCGCCCCAGTGTGAACAGGGGCTTATGGATGTGAAAATAAAATCCTTGATTTTCTTTTTTTTTTTTTTTAAGATTTCTTAATTCAGGGATACAAATGTAGATTTTAATTTATTTTGCATCACGGATAATTTGATTGAGTCGATGGTTGGGGGTACAAGAACCTTCTGATTGACGGGACAACGTGTTCAGAACTCCAAAAAATGTCCTCTACTTAGTGTCCCACAACATCCCTTACTCACCGCCAACTCCAGAACCTGAAATGTGACACCGTCAGAGCTGCGAAGTGCGGCGCGCTCACACATTTAACCAATTAGGCAAGACAGCTAATATAAAAATATCTCACTTATTTAATTTGTTTTATCAAATTGTAAGGGGTGCCATTATTTTTAAAGTTGTCCCCTGAATTTTTTCTGTTTCATTATATATATATATAAATATTATTATACAGTATTTATATAGTGCCAACACCTTTGCTCAGCGCTGTACATTATATATATATATATATATATATATATATATAAATAAATGTATATATATATATATATATATATATATATATATATATATATAAAATAAAAAACAATTTTTTTTATATATAGATAGATATACACACATATATGTATTTTATTTTTTTTAATTGTCTTTTATATATATATATATATATATAATTAAAATAAAATGAATATATGTGTGTATATCTATCTATATATAAAAAAAAATGAATATCATATCCATAGCTTCGATTTTTAATGACGCCTCACTTTTCCTAGAAAATGTATCCTTTACCTGTGAATGATGTGAATTTTATGTACAATGTAAAACATAATTAAAAAAACAACTACAGGCAAAAGCAAAGAAAAGCCGTGAAAAATCAGGGTGTATCTAAAATACTTTTTTTAATCTTGCTGAAATTCACAATTGATACAATGTTAAATTTTTATGGTTTTTTTTTTTTTTTTTGGTTTCTTTTTTTTTTTTTTCTATAACATACTGTACAATCATGTCAGTCCAACAGTTTTTACAACAAGGCACGGCACACCAAACTCCAGCTCATCATCAACCCCCCTTCCCTAACCCCCTCCCCCCCAATACCTGAGGCGTCCCTCTTACATTGCACCCCAAGAACTGCAAAGTCGCTATGACAAGCGCCATGAGTCACGCGGTGCGAGGAATATAAAGAATCAGGGGATGCCGTCACATTTTATTTTGAAATATAATATAAAAAGAATAGATCTTTTTATTGTAATAAATACCTCTTTTTTTTTTTTACAATAAATAAAAAACAGAAGTGCAATAGCAATGTTAAATGAAAAAATAATACGTTAATCATTTTAAATAAATAAATAAATAAACATGGATCGGTCTTCTAAGATGCAAAAGGTTTAAGTTTGGCCTTCTTGATGTGTCTGGAAGAAAGTTGACGTCATTTTCATGGCAATCTGAAAAAAAAAATGTAAAAATCATTAATTCATTTGTATAGGTCACTGTGGGTGTAAAAAAATGTTTTTCCCTCCTGTTTTCAGCCTATAGCCTATAAGTTGTCTGGGGTGTCAGAGTCCTGCCCCTTTTTATAGTTTACAAATTAATTAATTACATTTCTCAGTGGACCCTCCTACATGCTCCTCCATTCATAGCCATACAGCTGCTGGCTTCCTAATCCTTCACCCCCCAAGAAAATATACAACCTTCTATTAATATGAATTTTCATATAATAATAATAATAATAATAATAATAACATTAGTAAAATAATAATAATAGTCCCATTCATATTAAATTCTAAACACATTGTTTCTGCTACATGTAAAAGGAGACTAACGGGCTCAGAATATTAAAAGATTATTTCAAAAATAAAAATAGTAATATTAATAATAATAAAAATAATAAATATTATTATTTATTATTAATATTTTTTCTTACTCTTTTCTTTCTCAGATACTGTGATGGCTTTCTAATCCTCCACAAAAAACTACAACCTTCTGTTAATATTGATTTTTATATAATAATAATAATAATAATAACAACATTAGTAAAATAATAATAATAGTCCCATTAATATTACATTATAAACACATTGTTTCTGCTACATGTAAAAGGAGACTAACGGGCTCAGAATATTAAAAGATTATTTCAAAAAAAAAAAAAAATATTAATAATAAAAATAATAATTATTATTTAATATTAATATTTTTTCTTACTATTTTTTTTCTCAGATACTGTGATGGCTTTCTAATCCTCCACAAAAAAGTACAACCTTCTGTTAATATTGATTTTTATATAATAATAATAATAACATTAGTAAAATAATAATAATAGTCCCATTAATATTACATTATAAACACATTGTTTCTGCTACATGTAAAAGGAAACTAACGGGCTCAGAATATTAAAACATTATTTCAAAAATAAAAATAGTAATATTACTAATAATAATAATAAAAACAATAATAATTATTATTTAATATTAATATTTTTTCTTACATTTTTTTTTCTCAGATACTGTGATGGCTTTCTAATCCTCCACAAAAAAGTACAACCTTCTGTTAATATTGATTTTTATATAATAATAAAAATAGAATTACTAAAATAATAGTCCCATTAATATTACATTATTAACACATTGTTTCTGTTACATGTAAAAGGGGCTCAGGATAATAAAAGATTATTTCAAAAGGAAAAATAGTAATATTAATAACAATAATAATAATAATTATTATTATTTAATATTAATATTTTTTCTTACTATTTTTTTCCTCAGATACTGTGATGGCTTTCTAATCCTCCACAATAAAGTACAACCTTCTGTTAATATTGATTTTTATATTATAATAATAATAACAAAAACAACAATTTTTAATATTAATATTTTTCTTTTTGAAAAAATATTTTATTATCCTGAGCCCCTCCTTTTACGTATAGCAAAAACAAGAAGAATATAATTTAATATTAATAGGACTATTATTTAATATTAATATTTTTCTTTTCAGATTAATTAATTAATCTCTTAGCAGACCCTGCTACATTCTTCTCCATTCATATCCACGCAGCTGTTGTGGTGGCTTCCTGATACTCCGCCTTCTATTCATATTAATGTCCATTATTAATAATAATGCTTATTGTTGTTGTTATTTAATATTCATATTTTTCTTTTCAAAACAATCTTTTATTATTCTGAGGATACTCCGCCTTCTGTTCATATTAATTTTTATTATTAATAATAATACTTATTGTTGTTGTTATTATTTAATATTCATATTTTTCTTTTCAAAACAATCTTTTATTATTCTGAGGATACTTTGCCTTCTATTCATATTAATGTTTATTATTAATAATAATACTTATTGTTATTATTATTTAATATTCATATTTTTCTTTTCAAAACAATCTTTTATTATTCTGAGGATACTCCGCCTTCTATTCATATTAATTTTTATTATTAATAATATTACTTATTGTTATTATTATTTAATATTCATATTTTTCTTTTCAACATAATCTTTTATTATTCTGAGCCCCTTAGTCTCCTTTTAAATGCAGCAGAAGCAATGGGATCCTTATTATTCGCTCAAAAGTTCGATGCGCTCAAAGAGGAATCAGTTTCAATGTTGCAACTCATTGTTCCGCCTCGTAGATGATGACCATTTGGGGTCAATTTCATTCTTTTTTTCCCAGCGATAAATTAATTTTTCTACAGTTTCCCACAATATATAATTATATTGCCAGGCTGATGCCCGAAGAAAATATTATTAATATTAATAATTAATATCTGTATAAATATTAAAGAGTAATACATTAATTACAATTAATATTAATAATATTTAAATAGTATAATATTAACAGTTAAATATTTTATTATAGCAAAAAAAAAGATATATACTGAAACTATTCTATTCCTCGGTGATGCAATTCTATTCCGTGTTCTGCTGTAATGGAAGCGCAGCACTTAGCCCTGCTGGATGCTTCACGCGGCAGTGAAGCTGAGCTGCACCCGGCGAACACAAATCGTTTTCCCGTCTGGGATCTACAGCCATCTCTCTGGGGGATTCAGACTCCACGGCGGGCAATCTGGTAATAACTACACTCATTCCTAAGTGCTGGATCTCCACTGAAGGACAGACAACGGCTACAAAATAAATAAATAATAACTAGATTTGTTACATTGTTGCTTTTTTTTTTTTTTTTTTGCTGTTGTATTAAGGGCTGATAGTAAAAGATTGCTGCTGATCCCAAAGATCACAAATATCACAAGGAGATACCAGGGACCCGAAAAAAGGTTTGTGAGAATGGGGGGGAGAGAGGGGGAGAGAGGGGGGTGAGGAAGGGTAGAGGGGGGAGAGGGGGGGAGGAAGGGGAGAGGGGGAGAGATGGTGGGAGAGGGGGGGAGAGGTGCCGTAGGCTGCGAGACAATTACCATATTCCTGATGTCATCGCTAAGTTTAGACGTGAACGCTTCGTCTTCGCCTGCCAAAAGCCTTGGAGCCGACATTGGTGGGTACAAAATTGTTCTTCGCCATTCCTCCTGACCTGCTGAGAAAGTCGGCCAGGCGGTGGGTGACGCAAGTGGCTGTGTTGCACGCTCGTTTCTGGGTGGTCACGCTGGAGGTGCAAAACAATAATTACAGGATAGAACTAACATTGACACGCAATGACTATCAAATACCTAATACAATAAAAATGACAAAGAGTAATATTGATAATAATAATAATAAAGATGATTATAATATTATTACTAATAAAAATATTAACAATTAATATTATTATAACAGTTATTCAATTATTATTATATTTTTATAAATAATAATAATGATAATATTTGTTATAATTTTTGTTCTTAGTCTTATTTTTATTGTTGGAAATATGAATTATTATTATTATTTATTATTATTATTGTTATTATTATTAATATATTATGTATTATTACTATTAATATTATTAATAATAATAATATTAATAAAATAATGATATTTCATATTTCCAACAATACAAATAAGAATAAGAACAAAAAATTATAACAAATATTATTATTATAATAACAGTTATTTAATTATTATTATATTTATATTTTATATCATATGAATAATGAATAATAATATTTGTTATATTTTTTGTTCTTAGTCTTATTTTTATTGTTGAAAATATGACATATTAATATTATATTATTATTAATGATAATAATAACAAAAAATAATATTTTATATTATGTCTTAATAATAATAATATTTCATATTTTCAACAATACACATAAGAATAAGAACAAAAAAATATAACAAATATTATTATTCATTATTCATATAATATAAAATATAAATATAATAATAATAATTTAATAACTGTTATAATAATAATAATAATAATATTAATAATATTTGTTATAATTTTTTGTTCTTAGTCTTATTTTTATTGTTGAAAATATGACATATTATTATTATATTATTATTAATTATAATAATAACAAACAAATAATATTTTATATTATGTCTTTATAATAATAATAATATTTCATATTTTCAACAATAAAAATAAGACTAAGAACAAAAATTATAACAAATATTATTATTATTATTATTATAACAGTTATTCAATTATTATTATTATATTTATATTTTATATTATATGAATAATGAATAATAATATTTGTTATATTTTTTGTTCTTAGTCTTATTTTTATTGTTGAAAATATGACATATTATTATTATATTATTATTATTAATGAAAATAATAACAAAAAATAATATTTTATATTATGTCTTAATAATAATAATATTTCATATTTTCAACAATACACATAAGAATAAGAACAAAAAAATGTAACAAATATTATTATTCATTATTCATATAATATAAAATATAAATATAATAATAAAAATTGAATAACTGTTATAATAATAATAATAATAATATTTGTTATAATTTATGTTCTTAGTCTTATTTTTATTGTTGAAAATATGACATATTGTTATTATATTATTATTAATTATAATAATAACAAACAAATAATATTTTATATTATGTAATAATAATAATAATAATAATAATAATAATAATATTTCATATTTTCAACAATAAAAATAAGAATAAGAACAAAAAATTATAACAAATATTATCATTATTATTACTATCATTATATTATGTATTATTATTAATAATAATAATAATAATAATTCATATTTTCAACAATAAAAATAAGAATAAGAACAAAAAATTATAACAAATATTATCATTATTCTTATTATTTATAAAATATAACAATAATAATTGAATAACTGTAATCATAATAATAATACTAATAAATTATTATTATTATTAGTAGTAGTAGTATTACCATTTATATTTTTTTCATAATATGAGCTTCACCTTCCTAAACTCACCTCCCTAACTTTGAATTTGACTTTTTGCACATAACTGCTTGCAAGAAAAAATTAAATATTAAAAAATACTGTTATACAAATTCATACTAAAACTAATTTGAACTCTATAGCATAAGCTGCTGCATCTCGGTTACATCTAAAAAAAAAAATAATAATAACACAATTATTTAATACATAAATACTAATTTTGTGGCCCCAAAAATTGCTTAAACTGTTTCCACCTCTAATTAGAAAATAAATAAAATATACATTTTTTTTGTTTAGAAAAAAAAATAAATGATACAAATCTAAAAATCTTTCCTAACTGCAAATACTTCGGATCTGGAAAATGAATCTCGGTCTCTCTAAAGTGCGGGAATTTAAAACAAAAAGGTTTTTCTTACCTGGACCGGTCACATGCAAAGTCACATGCAAGTCAGCATTTCTAGCAATGAAGTCATGCAGAGATTAGCGCAGGAAATCATCGAATGCGGTTACACGGCAGACTGGTGTCAGTGACACCGCGGGAGTCCATTAATGGGGACTCCTTCCAGCAATTTAATTAAAGACAATGCTTAACCTCGTAGAAAAATAGGTTTATTAATTAGGCCGGGAGAGAAGACGACTTTATTGTACATTGTAGAAGCAATGATGGAAAAAAAAGGGACAAAATCGCTATTTTTTTATTCTTTTTTTGTGATATTTTTGGTAAAATAAATCATTGTGCTTGTGTTTGGGGGGGAAGGGGATAAGGGGAAGGAGGGGGGGGGGGGCTGCTTGTTGCGTCTATCTATCTTAGGGGGTGGGGGTGGGGGGGTCTTGGGCATTTCAGATCCAGCTGGGGTACCCTGCCCATTGGCTAGAAGTCACTTGTCTACACATGAGCCCCGCATGCATGGCGCCGCTGGAGACTCCTAGTTATTAATGTCAAGCTGGTCGCCATAGTAGTGTTCATTGTCCAGGGCCCCCAGGGCGCTCCTCTTCTTGCCGGGGGTCCCGGCGCCCACGTCGGTGCGAGGGTAGGAGCTTAATTTGTGCAAGTCCTGAGACAGTTTCCACAGCGTGCACGTGCTGAGGCCCGAGCAACGTTTGGACACGGGCCTGTTATCCAAGCTGCAAGGGGGAGACAGAAGAGAAGAACATGCCAACAACCAAAACCAGACCAAAAAAACCCCAAAAAAACTAAATGAAACGAGATCGTCACACGCATGCGCCTTCATGCAGCTTGCATCCCCCGACAATCTCAGCCCGTGCTGGCCCATCCACCACCACCTCGCCCTGTTAGTGTGTCATGCTGCTCACAGTGAGTGGTGCCCATGCCTTGCTGGGGGGGGGGGAGCGGTCCGGAGCTGCTGGCATGCTGCTCTGGCTTCGTCATGCGGTAGTGCTGGCTGCAGGGGGGGGGGGAGGGGTATTTTAATGCAGGGCATGCATCCATTGATCAGTGCGCTCAGAGAATGAAGTCACCGCTCAGTGTGAACGCCCAGCTCTTAGTGATGCTCTTACTGCAGACACACCGGCCATCATGCAAAACACAGTATAGGACCCCACAAGAACCCCCCCATCCCTCCCCATCCCCCCATCCCTCCCCACACCCCCATCCCCATCCCCAGGCCTTCCTACCTCACCCTTACATCATCCAATCTGTCCTCCCGGGGGTGGCGGGTGTCACTCGCTCCCTTTCTAAAACACAATGAACCCCCCGATACACACCTGTGGCAGGGAATGAGTTAATGGATCTGCAGGAGGCCGCAACTGACAGACAGGATAAGGATCAAGTGCAGCAACCAATCAGAATGAATCATTTACTGATCTGATGTCAGTCCATCGTGGTGCTGGGGGAACCTGTGCTGGGGGAACCTGTGCTGGGGGAAGATGTGCTGGGAGAAGCTGTGCTGGGGGAACCTGTGCTGGGGGAACCTGGGCTGGGGGAAGCTGTGCTGGGGGAGCTGTGCTGGGGGAAGATGTGCTGGGGGAACCTGTGCTGGGGGAAGATGTGCTGGGGGAAGCTGTGCTGGGGGAACCTGTGCTGGGGGAAGCTGTGCTGGGGGAACCTGTGCTGGGGGAAGGTGTGCTGCGGGAAGATGTGCTGGGGGAAGCTGTGCTGGGAGACCCTGTGCTGGGGAACCTGTGCTGGGGGAACCTGTGCTGGGGGAGGCTGTGCTGGGGGAACCTGTGCTGGGGGAGGCTGTGCTGGGGGAACCTGTGCTGGGGAAGCTGTGCTGGGGGAGGCTGTGCTGGGGGAACCTGTGCTGGGGGAAGCTGTGCTGGGGAACCTGTGCTGGGGGATCCTGTGCTGGGGGAAGCTGTGCTGGGGGATCCTGTGCTGGGGGATCCTGTGCTGGGGGAAGCTGTGCTGGGGAACCTGTGCTGGGGGATCCTGTGCTGGGGGAAGCTGTGCTGGGGGATCCTGTGCTGGGACATTGGCAGGAATTCTATAGAGGACCGGAGAAGTACTATCACCCCCAGTACTTCACTGGTATTGTCTGCCCTAATACCCTGAACATTCCTGGGGGGGGGGGAAACGGCCGCTGGAGGGCGCTGTGCTGAGTGGGTAATACACAGAACCCTGAGGCCAGGAGAATGGGAGTACTGAGGAGAGGAGAATGGGAGTACTGAGGAGAGGAGAATGGGAGTACTGAGGAGAGGAGAATGGGAGTACTGAGGACATGAGAATGGGAGTACTGAGGAGAGGAGAATGGGAGTACTGAGGACAGGAGAATGGGAGTACTGAGGACAGGAGAATGGGAGTACTGAGGAGAGGAGAATGGGAATACTGAGGAGAGGAGAATGGGAGTACTGAGGACAGGAGAATGGGAGTACTGAGGAGAGGAGAATGGGAATACTGAGGAGAGGAGAATGAGAGTACTGAGGACAGGAGAATGGGAGTACTGAGGAGAGGAGAATGAGAGTACTGAGGACAGGAGAATGGGAGTACTGAGGAGAGGAGAATGGGAGTACTGAGGAGAGGAGAATGGGAATACTGAGGAGAGGAGAATGAGAGTACTGAGGACAGGAGAATGGGAATACTGAGGAGAGGAGAATGAGAGTACTGAGGCCAGGAGAATGGGAGTACTGAGGACAGGAGAATGGGAGTACTGAGGACAGGAGAATGGGAGTACTGAGGAGAGGAGAATGGGAATACTGAGGAGAGGAGAATGGGAGTACTGAGGAGAGGAGAATGGGAGTACTGAGGACAGGAGAATGGGAGTACTGAGGACAGGAGAATGGGAGTACTGAGGACAGGAGAATGGGAGTACTGAGGAGAGGAGAATGAGAGTACTGAGGAGAGGAGAATGGGAGTACTGAGGACAGGAGAATAGGAGTACTGAGGACATGAGAATGGGAGTACTGAGGAGAGGAGAATGGGAGTACTGAGGACAGGAGAATGGGAGTACTGAGGAGAGGAGAATGGGAGTACTGAGAAGAGGAGAATGGGAGTACTGAGGAGAGGGGAATGGGAGTACTGAGGAGAGGAGAATGGGAGTACTGAGGAGAGGAGAATGGGAGTACTGAGGAGAGGAGAATTTGAGTACTGAGGACAGGAGAATGGGAGTACTGAGGAGAGGAGAATGGGGTACTGAGGAGAGGAGAATGAGAGTACTGAGGAGAGGAGAATGGGGTACTGAGGAGAGGAGAATGGGAGTACCTGAGGAGAGGAGAATGAGAGTACTAGGAGAAGAGAATGGGGAGTACTGAGGAGAGAGAATGGGAGTACTGAGGAGAGGAGAATGGGAGTACTGAGGAGAGGAGAATGGGAGTACTGAGGAGAGGAGAATGGGAGTACTGAGGAGAGCAGAATGGGAGTACTGAGGAGAGGAGAATGAGAGTACTGAGGAGAGGAGAATGGGAGTACTGAGGAGAGGAGAATGGGAGTACTGAGGAGAGGAGAATGGGAGTACTAGGGAAAGAGAATGGGAGTACTGAGGAGAGAGAATGGGAGTACTGAGGAGAGGAGAATGGGAGTACTAGGAGAAGAGAATGGGAGTACTGAGGAGAGGAGAATGGGGAGTACTGAGGAGAGAGAATGGGAGTACTGAGGAGAGGAGAATGAGAGTACTGAAGACATGAGAATAAGAGTACTGAGGAGAAGAGAATGGGATACTGAGGACATGAGAATGGGAGTACTGAGGACAGGAGAATGGGAGTACTGAGGAGAGGAGAATGGGAGTACTGAGGAGAGGAGAATGAGAGTACTGAGGAGAGGAGAATGGGGAGTACTGAGGACAGGAGAATGGGAGTACTGAAGACAGGAGAATGTAGGACAGAAGAGACAGACACAGTCTGAGTTATAGTGAAGGTATGTCAATGTACTCTGCACTGTGCAGACTCCCCCTCTAACAACATCCTATAGGATTCAGCAGTATAGTGTCCATAGTATGGGGTGGATGATATATGAGAAATCCAATTTTACAGACTCATGAAATGTGTTCATAATGTGAGGTTCAATAATTACTCTGCACTGTACAGACTCCATCAAATCTATATATATATATATACATACAGGGGTAATATAATGTACTCTGTACTGTATAGACTCATCCATCTCTCTCTATATATATATATTCCCATTTCTCTCTCTCTCCCGCTCGATAGATAGATAGATAGATAGATAGATAGATAATAGATAGATAGATAGATAGATAGATAGATAATAGATAGATAGATAGATAGATAATAGATAGATAGATAGATAGATAGATAATAGATAGATAGATAGATAGATAGATAGATAGATAGATAATAGATAGATAGATAGATCGATAATAGATAGATAGATAGATAGATAGATAGATAGATAGATAGATAGATAGATAATAGATAGATAGATAGATAGATAGATAGATAGATAGATAGATAGATAATAGATAGATAGATAGATAGATAGATAGATAATAGATAGATAGATAGATAATAGATAGATAGATAGATAATAGATAGATAATAGATAGATAGATAGATAATAGATAGATAGATAGATAGATAGATAGATAGATAGATAGATAGATAGATAGATAGATAATAGATAGATAGATAGATAGATAGATAGATAGATAGATAGATAATAGATAGATAGATAGATAGATAATAGATAGATAGATAGATAGATAATAGATAGATAATAGATAGATAGATAATAGATAGATAGATAGATAGATAGATAGATAGATAGATAGATAGATAATAGATAGATAATAGATAGATAGATAGATAATAGATAGATAGATAGATAGATAGATAGATAGATAGATAGATAGATAGATAGATAATAGATAGATAGATAGATAGATAATAGATAGATAGATAGATAGATAGATAGATAGATAGATAGATAGATAGATAGATAGATAATAGATAATAGATAGATAATAGATAGATAGATAGATAGATAGATAGATAGATAGATAGATAGATAATAGATAGATAGATAATAGATAGATAGATAGATAGATAGATAGATAGATAGATAATAGATAGATAGATAGATAATAGATAGATAGATAGATAGATAGATAGATAGATAATAGATAGATAATAGATAGATAGATAATAGATAGATAATAGATAGATAGATAGATAGATAGATAGATAGATAGATAGATAGATAGATAGATAGATGATAGATAATAGATAGATAGATAATAGATAGATAGATAGATAGATAGATAGATAGATAGATAGATAATAGATAGATAGATAATAGATAGATAGATAGATAGATAGATAGATAGATAGATAGATAGATAGATAGATAATAGATAGATAATAGATAATAGATAGATAGATAGATAATAGATAGATAGATAGATAGATAGATAGATAGATAATAGATAGATAGATAGATAGATAGATAGATAGATAGATAGATAATAGATAGATAGATAGATAGATAGATAGATAGATAGATAGATAATAGATAGATAGATAATAGATAGATAGATAGATAGATAGATAGATAGATAATAGATAGATAGATAGATAATAGATAGATAGATAGATAGATAGATAATAGATAGATAATAGATAGATAGATAATAGATAGATAATAGATAGATAGATAGATAGATAGATAGATAGATAGATAGATAGATAGATAGATAGATAGATAGATGATAGATAATAGATAGATAGATAATAGATAGATAGATAGATAGATAGATAGATAGATAGATAGATAGATAGATAGATAATAGATAGATAGATAGATAGATAGATAGATAATAGATAGATAGATAGATAATAGATAGATAGATAGATAGATAGATAATAGATAGATAATAGATAGATAGATAGATAGATAGATAGATAGATAGATAGATAGATAGATAATAGATAGATAGATAGATAGATAATAGATAATAGATAGATAATAGATAGATAGATAATAGATAGATAATAGATAGATAGATAGATAGATAGATAGATAATAGATAGATAGATAGATAGATAGATAGATAGATAGATAGATAGATAATAGATAGATAGATAATAGATAATAGATAGATAATAGATAGATAGATAATAGATAGATAGATAATAGATAGATAGATAGATAGATAGATAGATAATAGATAGATAATATAATGTACTTTGTACTGTATATACTGACTTTATATACCTATATATTTTATGCTGTACACTCGCCCCATCTATATATGTGAGTATTATAGTGTGCTCTGTGCTGTACACTCGCCCCATCTATATATCTGAGTATTATAGTGTACTCTGTGCTGTACACTCGCCCCATCTATATATGTTGGTATTATAGTGTGCTCTGTGCTGTACACTCGCCCCATCTATATATGTTGGTATTATAGTGTGCTCTGTGCTGTACACTCGCCCCATCTATATATGTGAGTATTATAGTGTGCTCTGTGCTGTACACTCGCCCCATCTATATATCTGAGTATTATAGTGTACTCTGTGCTGTACACTCGCCCCATCTATATATCTGAGTATTATAGTGTACTCTGTGCTGTACACTCGCCCCATCTATATATCTGAGTATTATAGTGTACTCTGTGCTGTACACTCGCCCCATCTATATATCTGCGTATTATAGTGTACTCTGTGCTGTACACTCGCCCCATCTATATATGTTGGTATTATACTGTGCTGTACACTCGCCCCATCTATATATCTGAGTATTATAGTGTACTCTGTGCTGTACACTCGCCCCATCTATATATGTTGGTATTATAGTGTACTCTGTGCTGTACACTCGCCCCATCTATATATCTGAGTATTATAGTGTACTCTGTGCTGTACACTCGCCCCATCTATATATGTTGGTATTATACTCTGCTGTACAGACTCGCCCAGAATAAATCCTGTATGTTTCAGCAGTATAGTGTCCATAGTAGGAGGGAGATGATATGAGAGAAAATTAAATGTGCCCCCCCCCCCCCCCCCGCAGGGCTCACTTACTTGTTCCCATCACCCCCCTGCTCCATCTCCTCTGCCGTCATCTGTACGAATTCTTTGACCAAAGCGTTGAGTAACCGTCGTGCCTCATAGTCGCTGATGGTGACCCGATCCGTTAAGGTGTCCAAGCCCGGTCTTCATGGGGAGAGAAGAGAGCGAATGTCAGAGGAAGAGGGGCGAGTGACCACGCCGCAGTCCCGCAGCCTAATACCCGACATCCCCCAGACTGCGCCATCCCAGGCGGACGCCACCCTCTTACCTGACTGGCGCTGCCTGCGTGCTGGACATCTGGCTGACCACCAAGCCCAGGACTGCGACGAGGGAGGAGACCTTCAGGAGAACCATCATGTCCTGTCCAGGAAGATTTAAAGGGAAAGTTTTGGCCGGCTGCCAGCAATGCCATCATCATTAAACCCCCCCCCCCCCCCCAGACCTCTCCACCATAATCTCCTGAAAGCTTTCCAGCGACTGCCACACATTCCACTCGCAAGTCGCCGTCTCCGGCTCTCGCAGCCCTCACACCACCTTATTAGAAGATCTTATTATACGCTGGAGCGCGGTGTTCGATGAAATGAAAATTGCGATGCATTGAAGTCTGTTTTATAATCGTTACATATGGAGGCTGGTGGAAGGATTTAACCTGCAGCTGTCAGGCTTTGCACACGCTGGGAGTTGTAGTTCTGCGACAGACCCAATGCTGCAAGTCAAAATTTGTAGTAAAATTTGGAAATGGTAAAATCTGGAAATAAGGGACACGAATCTACCACGGTCAAAGGATTCATCCTGGAGGTAGGCTGACATTTCATTCCTCCAATCAGCTTATAGAAAGACAGAGTCTGCCGCCATACTGGGACTTATAGTTCCCCACCATCCCAGCAGGCTTTTAAATCAACCTTAGCAGGCAATGACCGCTCCTTGTCCGTGTTACACACTGAAGCAGCTAAAACACATTTAACTTAGGGCTCCTGGGCATGCTGGGCATTTTAGTTCCTCAGGAGCCCAAGAGCCAAGGGAACAGAGCTATAGTTCCACCAGATCCATCAGGTGAGACTTCTAGCACCGGGATGGCTGAATACGGACAATTCCTTTCATCAGCTTTATCATCTGTACTAGACGTTGCTGAATGTAAAATAGAAATGACGGCGACGGCAAAAAGCGTTAGCCGCCTGCGTGGAGAAGGTGGAAGAGCGGCGAGTGTCATAGCAAAGAGTCGGAGAACTTCAAATCCACTTACCTGGCCAGTGATTGTAAGTTGTCGGCTTCCTAGTGGGAGAGACTCTCTTAGAGCAGTTACGATTTTCACTCTCAGTGCTCTCCAATGAGAAGAAGGGCGCCCTTATATACCTGCCGACTGCATGAGAGTGTGTGGGCGTCCTGTGACCGCCCGCCAGCCAATGGGGGCCATCCCAGCCCAACACCGACCAATCCCCGGCAGGGTCCGGACCCCCCGGGCGACCAATGACGTCATCACAGTCACTGAGAATTCCATTCACAAAACCTGCCAGTCATCGCTCCCTGATAGAAGCATTTGCATTGATGTCATTGAAAAAAAAAACTAAAAAAAAAAAAAAAAAGCAGAAACGTTAATGAAAAGTAAAGGGGAAGAGTCTCCAGTCATTAATAATTTATCCTCTGCTTACACCGCTCCCCCCCCCCCTTCCCAAAATATGACTCGATGTTGTTGTGGGAGACAAAAAACTCAATGGACGGCCTTTATTAAAAGCGACATCTACTGCAGAACGTACTGCATTGCAGACACCATCGCCAGATCATCAGCGATTTATCGCAACGCTGACTAATCTGAGTGCATCCCGGTGTGGGGGGTGGGAAGGGGCAACATGGCCAACTGCAGCACAAGAACCATCTACAAAACTTTTATGGTGGTCAATATATCAGTGACCAACCATCTATACTGGTCTACACACCTACCTACACCAGGATATACATCTATATACCTCACTGTACCTATATACCAGTCTACATACCTCTTTGTACCTATATACCAGTCTACATACCTCTTTGTACCTATATACCAGTCTATATACCTCACTGTACCTATATACCAGTCTACATACCTCTTTGTACCTATATACCAGTCTATATACCTCTTTGTACCTATATACCAGTCTATACCACTCGCTGTACCTATATACCAGTCCATACCCCTCACTGTACCTATATACCAGTCCATACCCCTCACTGTACCTATATACCAGTCTATATACCTCACTGTACCTATATACCAGTCTATATACCTCTTTGTACCTATATACCAGTCTATACCACTCGCTGTACCTATATACCAGTCTACATACCTCAATGTACCTATATACCAGTCTATATACCTCTTTGTACCTATATACCAGTCTATATACCTCTTTGTACCTATATACCAGTCTATATACCTCTTTGTACCTATATACCAGTCTATATACCTCTTTGTACCTATATACCAGTCTATAGCACTCACTCTACCTATATACCAGTCTATACCCCTCACTGTACCTATATACCAGTCTATCTACCTCACTGTACCTATATACCAGTCTATACCACTCGCTGTACCTATATACCAGTCTATACCCCTCACTGTACCTATATACCAGTCTATCTACCTCACTGTACCTATATACCAGTCTATACCACTCGCTGTACCTATATACCAGTCTATACCCCTCACTGTACCTATATACCAGTCTATAGCACTCACTCTACCTATATACCAGTCTATACCCCTCACTGTACCTATATACCAGTCTACATACCTCAATGTACCTATATACCAGTCTATATATCCCACTGTACCTATATACCAGTCTATATATCCCACTGTACCTATATACCAGTCTATATATCCCACTGTACCTATAACCCAGTCTTTACACCTCACTGTACCTATATACCAATCCCTATACCCCACTCAACTTATATACCAGTCTATATACCTCGCTGTATCTATATACCAGTCTATAAACTTCACTGCACCTACATATCAGTGTATACACTTCACTGTACATATATACCAGTCTACATGCCCCTATTCAAGTCTATGCACCTCGCATCTCGCCCCACCCAGTGGGTCGCCTCTGTGGCCAAGCCCCGATGAGTGGGGCAAAACGCATCCGAGGACGTGGCCGGAGCGAGGACTAAGGCCAACACAGACACCTTCCACCACTCCATGTGGGTTGGATTGAGCAGCGTCCACATCTCTTGACAACTTTACACCCCTAGATACAGTCAGGACACCTGCCCCCACATCAGCGCATCGGCTGGGTTACTTTACATTGTCCAGCTTAGAGCTGTGCTGCAAGCCTGTCATATCATGGTAGAGAGGGGCAGTTACAATGACAGATTAGGACAATAGAGGGTGTATGATGGTGGAGAGGGACAGTGGAGTGTATAATGGGACAGCAGGGATAGTGATGGGTGTATATTGGTGGAGAGGGACAGTGGAGTGTATAATGGGACAGCAGGGATAGTGATGGGTGTATAGTGGTGGAGAGGGACAGTGAAGGATGTATAATGGGACAGTAGGGATAGTGAAGGGTGTAATTTTGGTGGAGAGGGACAGTGAAGGGTGTATAGTGGTGGAGAGGGACAGTGAAGGGTGTATAGTGGTGGAGGGGACAGTGAAGGATGTATAGTGGTGGAGAGGGACAGTGAAGGGTGTATAATGGGACAGTAGGGATAGTGAAGGGTGTAATTTTGGTGGAGAGGGACAGTGAAGGATGTATAATGGGACATTGGGGATAGTGAATGGTGTACAATGGTGGAGAGGGATAGTGAAGGGTGTGAAATGGTGGAGAGGGACAGTGAAGAATGTATAATGGGACAGTAGGGATAGTGCAGGGTGTAATGTTTGTGGAGAGGGACAGTGAAGGGTGTATAGTGGTGGAGAGAGATAGTGAAGGGTGTACAATGGTGGAGAGGGACAGTGAAGGGTGTACAATCGTGGAGAGGGACAGTGAAGGGTGTACAATGGTGGAGAGGGACAGTGAAGGGTGTACAATGGTGGAGAGGGACAGTGAAGGGTGTACAATGGTGGAGAGGGACAGTGAAAGATGTATAATGGGAAAGTGGAAACAGTGAAGGATGTATATTGGTGGAGAGGGACAGTGAAGGGTGTTTAGTTTTGGAGAGGGAAAGTGACAGATATATAATGGGAAAATAGGAACAGTGAAGGCTGTATAGTGGTGGAGAGGGACACTGAAGGGTGTATATTGGTGGAGAGGGATACTGAACGGTGTATAATGGTGGAGAGGGACAGTGGAGGGCGTATAATGGGGGAGAGGGACAGTGGAGGGTGTATAATGGTGGAGAGGGACAGTGGAGGGTGTATAATGGGGGAGAGGGACACTGAAGAGTGTATAATTGTGGAGAGAGACAGTTGATGGTATATAATGGTGCAGAGTGGAGGGAATATAATGGTGGAGAGGGGCACTGAAGGGTGTATATTGGTGGAGTGGGACACTGAACGGTGTATAATGGTGGAGAGGGACAGTGGAGAGTGTATAAAGGTGGAGAGGGACAGTGGAGGGTGTATAATGGTGGATAGGGACACTGAAGGGTGTATATTGGTGGAGAGGGATACTGAACGGCGTATAATGGTGGAGAGGGACAGTGGAGGGCTTATAATGGGGGAGAGGGACAGTGGAGGTTGTATAATGGTGGAGAGGGACACTGAACGGTGTATAATGGGGGAGAGGGACAGTGGAGGGTGTATAATGGTGGAGAGGGACACTGAAGGATGTATATTGGTGGAGAGGGACACTGAACAGTGTATAATGGTGGAGAGGGACAGTGGAGGGTGTTTAATGACAGAGAGGGACAGTTGAAGGTGTATATTGCTGGAGATGGTCAGTGGAAGTTGATAATGGAGAGGGGGGCAGAGTGGTATATTAAGGAGTGGTATTTGGTAGAAGGTTGATATAGCGGTGCTGGTGGGAAGGAGAAATTCTACAGGATTATGGTGGTGGAAAGTGACTGAAGAGGGTGCTAATGAGTGAGAGGAATACTACAAAGTAGAAGTGATAGGGAATGGGAAAGGTTAAATACAGGTTTGATTAAAGGGGAGAGGGAAAGTAAGGACGCAAAGAGGCTTTGTAGAGGGGAAACAGTGGAGCAGGGGCTTTGTGGGGTTGGGCAGAGGGATAAAACAGAGGTGACAATGCAGAGAGCAGATTGATGATGGGGGACATGAATAGCAAATGAATGATAATAGGGAGAGGGAGTACTAGAGAGGTGAGCTGAAGAGTGCGATAGTTTACGTGTGATAAGAGAGGGGTGGTTGAGGGTTGGTGGCACATGAGAGGAATAGTTCAGGGGTGAAAAGGAGAAAAAAATAGGTTAACATACAGTTGATAGTGGTGGGGGTGAGGGTTTGTATAGAGGTGATAGTGAAATGCATGGTTAGTACGGGGTTTCTAGAGGGTGAGAGATTTAGTACAGGGGTGATCGATGGGAAGAAGGTTAGTATAGGGGTGTTGTTGGGGGAGAAGGTTAGTACAGGGGTGATCGATGGGAAGAAGGTTAGTATAGGGGGGTTGTTGGGGGAGAAGGTTAGTACAGGGGTGATCGATGGGAAGAAGGTTAGTATAGGGGTTGATCGATGGGAAGAAGGTTAGTATAGGGGTGTTGTTGGGGGAGAGGGTTAGTACAGGGGTGATCGATGGGAAGAAGGTTAGTATAGGGGTGTTGTTGGGGGAGAGGGTTAGTACAGGGGTGATCGATGGGAAGAAGGTTAGTATAGGGGTGATCGATGGGAAGAAGGTTAGTATAGGGGTGATCGATGGGAAGAAGGTTAGTATAGGGGTGTTGTTGGGGAAGAGGGTTAGTATAGGGGTGATCGATGGGAAGAAGGTTAGTATAGGGGTGTTGTTGGGGAAGAGGGTTAGTACAGGGATGATCGATGGGAAGGTTAGTATAGGGGTGTTGTTGGGGAGAGGGTTAGTATAGGGGTGATCGATGGGAAGAAGGTTAGTATAGGGGTGTTGTTGGGGAAGAGGGTTAGTACAGGGATGATCGATGGGAAGGTTAGTATAGGGGTGTTGTTGGGGAGAGGGTTAGTACAGGGGTGATCGATGGGAAGAAGGTTAGTATAGGGGTGTTGTTGGGGGAGAGGGTTAGTACAGGGGTGATCGATGGGAAGAAGGTTAGTATAGGGGTGATCGATGGGAAGAAGGTTAGTATAGGGGTGATCGATGGGAAGAAGGTTAGTATAGGGGTGTTGTTGGGGAAGAGGGTTAGTATAGGGGTGATCGATGGGAAGAAGGTTAGTATAGGGGTGTTGTTGGGGAAGAGGATTAGTACAGGGATGATCGATAGGAAGGTTAGTATAGGGGTGTTGTTGGGGAGAGGGTTAGTATAGGGGTGATCGATGGGAAGAAGGTTAGTATAGGGGTGTTGTTGGGGGAGAGGGTTAGTATAGGGGTGATAGATGGGGAGAGGGTTGATATAAGGGTGGTAGAAGGGGAGAAGATTACTATAGAGGTGATAGGAAGGGTTAGAATAAGGGTGAAAGCAGGAAATAATATTATTATAGGGGTGATAGTGAGGGAGAGGATAAGTATAGGAGTGATGGTGAGGAAAAGTATAGGGGTGATAGAGGGGAAGAGAGTTCATATTGGGGTGACAGTGCAGTAGAACGTTAGTATAGGGGTGATAGTGGAGGACAGGGTTGGTATAGGCGTGATAGGACAGTGGGTTAGTACAGGGTTATTAGTGGGGAAGAGGGTTAGTATACTGGTGGTGGAGAAGGAGAGGATCATTATGGGGGTGGAAGATGAGAAGACGATTAGTATAGCATGATACTGGGGTGGAGGGTTGGTATAGGGGTTAAAGTCGAGGAGAGGGTTAGTATAGGGCTGATACATGAGAAGAGGGTTGGCATAGCGGTGATAAAAGGGGGGTGGGTTACTACAAAGTTAGTAGTGAACAAGAGGGTTGGTATAGGGGTGGTGGTGTATGAGAGGATCATTATGGGGTTGATAGAGGAGAAGAGAATTAGTATAGGGGTTATCCTGGGGGAGGGTGTTGGTATAGAGGTGATAGTAGAGAAGAAGGTTAGTTTAGGGATGTTGGTGGGGAAGAGAGTTAGTATAGGGGTGATGGGGGAGAGGTTTGAGGGTTAGTATAGGGGTGATAGTGGGGGAGACTATTGATATAGCGGTGATAATAGAGGGTTGGTATAAGGGGTGGTGGTGTAGGAGAAGATCATAATGGAGTTGATAGTGGAGGAGAGAGTTAGTATAGGGGTGATAGTGAGGAGTGGGTTAGTATAGGGGTGCTTTTGGGGGAGAATGTTGGTATAGGGTGATAGTGGAGGAGAGGGTTGGCATAGGGGTGATAGTGGAAGAGAAGGTTGGTATTTATAAGAGTGATAGTGGGGGAGAGGTTTGGTATAGGATTGATAGTGACGGAGAGGGTTGTTATAGGGGTGATAGCAGAAGAAAGAGTTGGTATATGGGTGATAATAGAGGAGAGAGGTGGTATAGGAGTGATAGTGGAGGAGATGGGTAGTATAGGGGTGATAGTGGAGGAGATGGGTGGTATAGGGGTGATGGTGGAGGAGATGGGTGGTATAGGGGTGATAGTGGAGGAGATGGGTGGTATAAGGGTGGTATCAGGGTGGTATCAGCACGCACACTCCGCTCCTCACAAGACCTCCTTCTCTCTAGTTCCCTGGTCTCCTCCTCCCATGCCCGCCTCCAGGACTTCTCCAGGGTGTCACCCATCCTCTGGAACTCCCTGCCCCAACCCATCAGATTATCACCTACTCTCCTCTCCTTTAGGCGCACCCTGAAAACCCATCTCTTCAGGGAAGCCTACCCCACCCCCTGCTAACTTGCCTCCCTCCTCCACTCTTCCTACCACTCCATCCCCCACAGCTATCTCCTCCTGTGCCACCACCCCCTCCCTCCTAGATTGTAAGCTCGAAAGAGCAGGGCCCTTGATCCCCTCATGTTTTGCATTGTATTGGTATTGTTCTGTCACATGTTCTGTCTCCCTTTGTAATGTACAGCGCTGAGCGAACTATTGGCGCTTTATAAATACTGTATAATAATAATAATAATAATAATAAGGGTGATGGTGGAGGAGATGGGTGGTATAGGGGTGATGGTAGAGGAAAAAGTTAGTATAGGGGTGATAGTAGAGGAGAGGGTTGGTATAGGGGCGATAGTGAAGGAATGGGCTGGTATAGGGGTGATAGTGGAGAAGAGGGTTAGTATAGGGGTGCTGGTGGGGGAGAATGTTGGTATGGGGTGATAGTGGAGGAAAGGGTTGTTATAGGGGTGATAGTGGAAGAGAAGGTTGGTATTTATAAGAGTGATAGTGGGGGAGAGGTTTGGTATAGGATTGATAGTGGCAGAGAGGGTTGTTATAGGGGTGATAGTGGAGAGAGGGGTGGTATAGGGGTGATAGTGGGGGAGATTGTTGGTATAGGGATGATAGTGGAGGGGAGGGTTGGTGTAGGGGTGCTGGAGGGGGAGTGGGTTGGTATAGGGGGGATAGTGGAAGGATGGGTTGGTATAGGAGTGATAGAGGAGCAGAGGGTTAGTATAGGGGTGATAGTGGAGGTCAGTGTTGGGGGTACGGTGGAGAAGTTTGGTGTTGGGGGTACAGTGGTAGAGAAGGTCAGTGTTGGGGGGATAGTGGAGAAGCTTGATGTTGGGGGATAGTGGAGGAGAAGGTTGGTGTTGGGGGGATAGTGGAGGAGAAGCTTGGTGTTGGGGGGATAGTGGAGGAGAAGCTTGGTGTTGGGGGGATAGTGGAGGAGAAGGTTGGTGTTGGGGGGATAGTGGAGGAGAAGGTTGGTGTTGGGGGGATAGTGGAGGAGAAGGTTGGTGTTGGGGGGATAGTGGAGGAGAAGGTTGGTGTTCGGAGGATAGTGGAGGAGAAGGTTGGTGTTGGGGGGATAGTGGAGGAAAAGGCTGGTGTTGGGGGGATAGTGGAGGAGAAGCTTGGTGTTGGGGCGATAGTGGAGGAGAAGCTTGGTGTTGGGGGAATAGTAGAGAAGAAGCTTGGTGTTGGGGGGATAGTGAAGGAGAAGCTTGGTGTTGGGGGGATAGTGGAGGAAAAGCTTGGTGTTGGGAGGATAGTGGAGAAGCTTGGTGTTGGGGGGATAGTGGAGGAGAAGCTTGGTGGTGGGGGGATAGTGGAGGAGAAGCTTGGTGTTGGGGGGATAGTGGAGAAGAAGATTGGTGTTGGGGGGATAGTAGAGAAGCTTGGTGTTGAGGGGATAGTGGAGGAGAAGCTTGGTGTTGGGGGGATAGTAGAGGAGAAGCTTGGAGTTGGGGGGATAGTGGAGGAGAAGCTTGGTGTTGGGGGGATAGTGCAGAAGCTTGGTGTTGGGGGGATAGTGGAGGAGAAGCTTGGTGTTGGGGGGATAGTGCAGAAGCTTGGTGTTGGGGGGATAGTGGAGAAGCTTGTTGTTGGGGGGATAGTGGAGAAGCTTGGTGTTGGGGGGATAGTGGAGAAGTTTGGTGTTGGGGGGATAGTGGAGAAGTTTGGTGTTGGGGGGATAGTAGAGGAGAAGCTTGGTGTTGGGGGGATAGTGGAGAAGCTTGGTGTTGGGGGGATAGTAAAGAAGAAGCTTGGTGTTGGGGGGATAGTGGAGGAGAAGCTTGGTGTTGGGGGGATAGTGGAGAAGCTTGGTGTTGGGGGGATAGTAGAGGAGAAGCTTGGTGTTGGGGGGATAGTGGAGGAGAAGCTTGGTGTTGGGGGGATAGTGGAAGAGAAGCTTGGTGTTGGGGGGATAGTAGAGGAGAAGCTTGGTGTTGGGGGGATAGTGGAGGAGAAGCTTGGTGTTGGGGGGATAGTAGAGGAGAAGCTTGGTGTTGGGGGGATAGTGGAGGAGAAGCTTGGTGTTGGGAGGATAGTGAAGGAGAAGCTTGGTGTTGGGGGGATAGTAGAGGAGAAGCTTGGTGTTGGGGGGATAGTGGAGGAGAAGCTTGGTGTTGGGGGGATAGTAGAGGAGAAGCTTGGTGTTGGGGGGATAGTGGAGGAGAAGCTTGGTGTTGGGGGGATAGTGGAAGAGAAGCTTGGTGTTGGGGGGATAGTGGAGGAGAAGCTTGGTGTTGGGAGGATAGTGGAGGAGAAGCTTGGTGTTGGGAGGATAATGGAGGAGAAGCTTGGTGTTGGGAGGATAGTGGAGGAGAAGCTTGGTGTTGGGAGGATAGTGGAGGAGAAGCTTGGTGTTGGGGGGATAGTGGAAGAGAAGCTTGGTGTTGGGGGGATAGTGGAAGAGAAGCTTGGTGTTGGGGGGATAGTGGAGGAGAAGCTTGGTGTTGGGAGGATAGTGGAGGAGAAGCTTGGTGTTGGGGGGATAGTGGAAGAGAAGCTTGGTGTTGGGGGGATAGTGGAGGAGAGGGTTAGTATAGTGATGATATAAGGAGCCAAGAATGGTCTGGGGGTAATAGCAGAGGGGTAGATAGCGGGAAGGGGTAGAAGAGGGATGGGGGGGTAATAGTAGAGGGGTAGATAGCGGGAAGGGGTAGAAGAGGGATGGGGGGGTAATAGTAGAGGGGTAGATAGCGGGAAGGGGTAGAAGAGGGATGGGGGGGGTAATAGTAGAGGGGTAGATAGCGGGAAGGGGTAGAAGAGGGATGGGGGGGTAATAGTAGAGGGGTAGATAGCGGGAAGGGGTAGAAGAGGGATGGGGGGGGGTAATAGCAGGGGGGTAGATAGCGGGAAGGGGTAGAAGAGAGATGGGGGGGTAATAGCAGAGGGGTAGATAGCGGGAAGGGGTAGAAGAGGGATGGGGGGGTAATAGCAGGGGGGTAGATAGTGGGAAGGGGTAGAAGAGGGATGGGGGGGGTGATAGGCGTATCGGTCAATAAATCAGTGAATGTTTGGAAGACATGGAGTGGTTGGCGATGACATTCGGAGGTTCAGGAAATGGGTTCATTTTCCAATCACTGCAGCTCATGAAAGTAGATGAATGAATGGTGTTTGCCCCGGGGGGGGGGGGGGTGGATGGGGCCGGCAGGTGGGCCTCTTGTGCTGTGTACATATCTGTACTGGAGTGTTTGTCTCCCCGGATGCCACTAATGGACAAACAGCATCCAGAGGCCTTGGCGGAGGAGGGGGGCACTCAGGTGAGGATGAGGAGTCGCTCACATCATCTGTATCTGACAATTACCATCAGTCATCCCTTCCACACGGGACACTTGGGAGACCCTCAGGACGCTGATGGGGCCCGGGGCCAGGCGGGGTGTTTGTTCACCTGCCTTCTCTCTGTCATCCCAGGACAATACATTATAATGAGAGCATTGTACACAGCAAAGCCGCCATTAACCCCCGAGAGCCAGAAACCTGGAGATATGGGGGGGGGGGGGGTCAGCAAATGGAGAAAAGTGAGACGAAGTCGGTCTGTTCATTATAGATGGAAGGAGATGAAATGTTTTATTTAATGATTCTTTTATTATATCTGCAGTTCTGATGATATTATTATTATTATTATCTATATTAGATCATCAATATTCAGGGAAGGGCTGAGAAGGTTCCTTACATCGTAATTTGCTACTTAGAATCGTCATTACAAGTTTGGTTGTGATAATTAATCCCAATTAGATTTATGGTTACATTTGGTTAAATCCTCCCTCCGCCCCCCCTTTCAGTCTTGTACAGGTGTATTGGCTCCTCCCCTTCAGCCTTGCACAGGTGTACAAGCTCCTCCCCTTCAGTCTTGAGCAGGTGTACCAGCTCCTCCCCTACAGTCTTGCACAGGTGTATCGACTCCTCCCCTCCAGTCTTGCACAGGTGTACTGGCTCCTCCCCTTCAGTCTTGCGCAGGTGTACCGGCTCCTCCCCTTCAGTCTTGCACAGGTGTACCAGCTCCTCCCCTTCAGTCTTGCACAGGTGTACAGGCTCCTCCCCTTCAGTCTTGCACAGATGTACCGGCTCCTCCCCTTCAGTCTTGCACAGGTGTACCGGCTCCTCCTCTTCAGTCTTGCACAGGTGTACTGGCTCCTCCCCTTCAGTCTTGCGCAGGTGTACCAGCTCATCCCCTTCAGTCTTGCACAGGTGTGTCGGCTCCTCCCCTTCAGTCTTGAACAGGTGTACTGGCTCCTCCTCTTCAGTCTTTAACAGGTGTACCGGCTCCTCCCTTTTTCTTGCACAGGTGTACCGGCTCCTCCCCTTCAGTCTAGCACAGGTGTACTGGCTCCTCCCCTTTGGTCTTGAACAGGTGTACCGGCTCCTCCCCTTTAGTCTTGCACAGGTGTATCGGCTCCTCCCCTTCAGTCTTGCACAGGTGTACCAGCTCCACCCCTTCAGTCTTGCACAGGTGTAGCGGCTCCTCCCCTTGAATCTTGCACAGGTGTACCGACTCTTCCCCTTCAGTCTTGCACAGGTATACCGGCTCCTCCCCTTCAGTCTTGCACAGGCATATCGGCTCCTCCCCTTCAATCTTGCACAGGTGTACCAGCACCGCCCCTTCAGTCTTGCACAGGTGTATTGGCTCCTCCCCTTCAGTCTTGCACAGGTGTATCGGCTCCTCCCCTTCAGTCTTGCACAGGTGTACGGGATCCTCCCCTTTAGTCTTGCACAGGTTTACGGCTCCTCCCCTTCAGTCTTGCACAGGTGTACGGGATCCTCCCCTTTAGTCTTGCACAGGTGTACCGGCTCCTCCCCTTCAGTCTTGCACAGGTGTACGGGATCCTCCCCTTTAGTCTTGCACAGGTGTACCGGCTCCTCCCCTTCAGTCTTGCACAGGTGTACCGGCTCCTCCCCTTCAGTCTTGCACAGGTGTACCGGCTCCTCCCCTTCAGTCTTGCACAGGTGTACGGGATCCTCCCCTTTAGTCTTGCACAGGTGTACCGGCTCCTCCCCTTCAGTCTTGCACAGGTGTACCGGCTCCTCCCCTTCAGTCTTGCACAGGTGTACCGGCTCCTCCCCTTCAGTCTTGCACAGGTGTACGGGATCCTCCCCTTTAGTCTTGCACAGGTGTACCGGCTCCTCCCCTGGGCTGAAACGGCTTCCTCTGATGTCACTGCACACTGGGAGCTTCTCACAATGTGCAATAGAAGCTGCAGCAATTTCTTGGTTGGAGGACGTCCAGCAGCATCCAGCCTTTTCCTCCCCAGCCTGACTGTTCCTGGCCCCTCCCCTTTCATTCAATAGGTTTCAGTTATTTCAGTCATGGAGACTCGGGATCACATGGGGGTATTGGGGTGATACACGGAAGGACGGATATGACACCGACTGATGGTTGCAAAATATTTATTCGTATACAACAATTAAAATTTACACCACATTATCAGGGAAGGACTGACCAATTGAGCACTCGGGCACTGTCCAAGGGCCCGGGGTCAGTAGGGGGCCCCATAAAATGCCCCTGGTATCTTTTATAGACTTTTTTGGGTGTGTTTTGAGTTTGGGCAAGGACACAGGGGCCCCATGATCCCCAATTGCCCGGGGGGCCCCATGAGTTGTCAGTCACAAGATTTACAAATATTGGAGTAAAATTCCTTGCCGTTGAAATTTCCCGCACCCAAAATGTTAATGCCCAATAAAATGATAAATAACATGCAATATTGAGGTGTCAGTGTCCCCTGGGGGCCGATTGGCTGGATGGTTCACGGACACTTCAATGTATGGAATGCCACTAATGCATCCCGGACTCAGCCACCTGAGTGCCACCTAGTGGACACTTTCAGCTTCGTCTAGACTTACCCTCCTCATAGCACTGAGGAACTGCACTATATTGCCCCACGTATTGTCCCCGCCCCCCTACATTGCCCCACGTATTGTCCTCGCCCCCCGTATATACACTACATTGCCCCACGTATTGTCCCCGCCCCGCTATATTGCCCCAAGTATTGTCCCCGCCCCCCGTATATACACTACATTGCCCCACGTATTGTCCCCGCCCCCCGTATATATACATTATATTGCCCCACGTATTGTCCCCGCCCCCCGTATATATACACTATATTGCCCCAATTTTTGTCCCCGCCCCCCCCGTATATATACACTATATTGCCCCAAGTATTGTCCCCGCCCCCCGTATATATACACTTTATTGCCCCACGTATTGTCCCCGCCCCCCCGTTTATATACACTATATTGCCCCAAGTATTGTCCCCCCCCGTATATATACACTATATTGCCCCACGTATTGTCCCCGCCCCCCGTATATATACACTATATTGCCCCAATTTTTGTCCCCGCCCCCCCCGTATATACACTATATTGCCCCACGTATTGTCCCCGCCCCCCGTATATACACTATATTACCCTACGTATTGTCCCCGCCCCCCATATATACACTATATTGCCCCAAGTATTGTCCCCGCCCGTATATATACACTATATTGCCCCAAGTATTGTCCCCGCCCCCCCCATATATACACTATATTGCCCCAAGTAATGTCCCCGCCCCCCGTATATATACTATATTGCCCCACGTATTGTCCCCGCCCCCCTATATTGCCCTACGTATTGTCCCCGCCCCCGTATATATACACTATATTGCCCTACGTATTGTCCCCGCACCCCCGTATATACACTATATTGCCCCAAGTATTGTCCCCGTCCCCCGTATATACACTATATTGCCCTACGTATTGTCCCCGCCCCCCATATATACACTATATTGCCCCAAGTATTGTCCCCGCCCCCCGTATATACACTATATTGCCCTACGTATTGTCCCCGCCCCCCCGTATATACACTATATTGCCCCAAGTATTGTCCCCGCCCCCCATATATATACACTATATTGCCCCAAGTATTGTCCCCGCCCCCCGTATATATACACTATATTGAACCACGTATTGTCCCCGCCCCCCCCGTATATATACACTATATTGCCCCAAGTATTGTCCCCGCCCCCCGTATATATACACTATATTGAACCACGTATTGTCCCCGCCCCCCCCGTATATATACACTATATTGCCCCAAGTATTGTCCCCGCCCCCCGTATATATACACTATATTGAACCACGTATTGTCCCCGCCCCCCCCCCGTATATATACACTATATTGCCCCAAGTATTGTCCCCGCCCCCCGTATATATACACTATATTGCCCCAATTTTTGTCCCCGCCCCCCGTATATATACACTATATTGCCCCAAGTATTGTCCCCGCCCCCCCGTTTATATACACTATATTGCCCCAAGTATTGTCCCCCCCCCGTATATATACACTATATTGCCCCACGTATTGTCCCCGCCCCCCGTATATATACACTATATTGCCCCAATTTTTGTCCCCGCCCCCCCCGTATATATACACTATTTTGCCCCACGTATTGTCCCCACCCCCCCCCCTTATATATACACTATATTGCCCCAAGTATTGTCCCCACCCCCCCCTTATATATACACTATATTGCCCCAAGTATTGGTCAGCCTGCCTTCCCACACACATGACCTTTAATGGCCCCCCAGTCTTAGTCTGTAGGGTTCAATATTGAGTTGGCCCCGCCCTTTGCAGCTATTACAGCTTCAACTCTTCTGGGAAGGCCGTCCACAAGGTTTAGGAGGGTGTCTATGGGAAGGTTGGACCATTCTTCCAGAAGCACATTTGTCAGGTCAGGCACTGATGTCGGGGGAGGGGCACTGATGTCGGGGGAGGAGGCCTGGCTCGCAGTCTCCGCTCTAATTCATCCCAAAGGTGTTCTATGGGGTTGAGGTCAGGACTCTGTGCAGGACAGTCAAGTTCCTCCACCCCAAACTGGCTCCCCCATGTCTTTATGGACCTTGCTTTGTGCTCTGGTGGGCAGTCATGTTGGAACAGGAAGGGGCCATCCCCAAACTCTTCCCACAAAGTTGGGAGCATGAAATTGTCCAAAATGTCGCCTTAAGAGTTCCCTTCACTGGAACTAGGGGGCCAACCCAACCCCTGAAAAACACCCCCACACCATAATCCCCCCCCTCCACCAAACTTTACACTTGGCACAATGCAGTCAGGCAAGTACTGTTCTCCTGGTAACCGCCAAACCCAGACACGTCCATCGGATTGCCAGACAGAGAAGTGTGATTGGTCACTCCAGAGAACACATCTCCACCACTCTAGAGTCCAGTGGCGGCGTGCTTTACACCACGGCACCCGACGCTTTGCATTGCACTTGGTGATGGAAGGCTTGGATGCAGCTGCTCGGCCATGGAAACCCATTCCATGAAGCTCTCTACGCACTGTTGTTGGGCTCATCTGAAGGCCACACCAAGTTTGGAGGTCTTTAGCTATTGACTCTGCAGACAGTTGGCGACTTCTGCGCACTGTGCGCTTCAGCATGTGCTGACCCCGCCCTGTCATGTGACGTGGCCTACCACTTGGTGGCTGAGTGGCTGTTGTTCCCAGTTGCTTCCACTTTGTTATAATCCCACTAACAGTTGAGCGTTGAATATTTAGTAGCCAAGAAATGTCACGGATGGACTTATTGCCCAGGTGGCCACCTATCACGGGACCACGCTTGGAGTCACTGAGCTCCTGAGAGCGACCCATTATTGCCCGGGTGACCACCAATCACAGGACCACGTTTGGAGTCTGAGCTCCTAAGAGCGACCCATTCTTTCACCAATGTTTGTAGAAGCAGTCTGCATGCCTAGGGGCTTGATTGTATACACCTGTGTCCATGGAGGGGATTGGAGCACCTGAATCACATGATATGGAGGGGATTGGAACACCTGAATCACATGATGTGGGGGGGATTGGAACACATGAATCACATGATATGGAGGGGATTGGAACACCGGAATCACATGATTGGGAGGGGATTGGAGCACCTGAATCACATGATTGGGAGGGGATTGGAGCACCTGAATCACATGATTGGGAGGGGATTGGAACACCTGAATCACATGATATGGAGGGGATTGGAACATCTGAATCACATGATTGGGAGGGGATTGGAGCACCTTAATCACATGATATGGAGGGGAATGGAACACCTGAATCACATGATATGGAGGGGATTGGAACACTGAATCACATGATATGGAGGGGATTGGAACACCTGAATCACATGATATGGAGGGGATTGGAACACCGGAATCACATGATTGGGAGGGGATTGGAGCACCTGAATCACATGATTGGGAGGGGATTGGAGCACCTGAATCACATGATTGGGAGGGGATTGGAACACCTGAATCACATGATATGGAGGGGATTGGAACATCTGAATCACATGATTGGGAGGGGATTGGAGCACCTTAATCACATGATATGGAGGGGAATGGAACACCTGAATCACATGATATGGAGGGGATTGGAACACTGAATCACATGATATGGAGGGGATTGGAACACCTGAATCACATGATATGGAGGGGATTGGAACACTGGATCACATGATATGGAGGGGATTGGAACACCTGAATCACATGATATAGAGGGGATTGGAGCACCTGAATCACATGATATGGAGGGGATTGGAACACCTGAATCACATGATTGGGAGGGGATTGGAACACCTGAATCACATAATATGGAGGGGATTGGAACACCTGAATCACATGATATGGAGGGGAATGGAATACCTGAATCACATGATATGGAGGGGATTGGAACACCTGAATCACATGATATGGAGGGGAATGGAATACCTGAATCACATGATATGGAGGGGATTGGAACACCTGAATCACATGATATGGAGGGGATTGGAACACCTGAATCACATGATATGGAGGGGATTGGAACACCCGAATCACATGATATGGAGGGCAGGGCCAATACTTTGGTGTATATACAGCACTATACCCTTTCATTTTCTGGCTTGCAGTTCCTCCCATGTCAGTGACATCCTTGGGGGGGGGGGGGGAGCACATAAATGACATTAGCTTTGCCTCAAATGAAATGATAAGAAGGACATTGATCTCCCGCTGAACACCCCCCCCCCCATCCCCCCCACGTCTCCCCATCCTTGTACTCGTTCTCTCACTTGCTGTTTGCATACAATGATCTCCATGTTGGATTTCTGTCACTAGAATTGAAATATTCGGTCAGTGTGTCACGTCTGCCGGTTGTATCCAATGTGGCGGAATGTCGATGGAGATTGTCAGTGTATTGCTGTTCCCTGTATATGTGTGATGGTTACAGGAGGTGTGAGAGGGTTCCTGACAGCCACTAAAAGCTTCTGATATTTAACCCTCCCCCCCCCCCCCCCGAAATATCAATCATTAGATCTAGGCACCAACAGGATCTACTGATACATGAATCTACCCGGGATTAGACAGTTATGGCCAATCACATTTCTAAAGACTATGAAACAGAAGCCCCCCTCCTCTTCTTTCTCACTGTCTCCCTGCTCTCTCTTCTCTCCTTCTTGCTGCCCCCTGCTCTTGCTCTCTCCCTTTCTCTGCCCCCGGCTCTCGCGCTCTCCCTTTCTCTGCCCCCTGCTCTCGCGCTCTCCCTTTCTCTGCCCCCGGCTCTCCCTTTCTCTGCCCCTGCTCTCGCGCTCTCCCTTTCTCTGCCCCCGGCTCTCGCGCTCTCCCTTTCTCTGCCCCCGGCTCTCGCGCTCTCCCTTTCTCTGCCCCCTGCTCTCTCCCTTTCTCTGCCCCCTGCTCTCACGCTCTCCCTTTCTCTGCCCCCTGCTCTCGCGCTCTCCCTTTCTCTGACCCCTGCTCTCGCTCTCTCCCTTTCTCTGCCCCCTGCTCTCACTCTCTCTGCCCCCTGCTCTCGCGCTTTCCCTTTCTCTGCCCCCTGCTCTCGCTCTCTCCCTTTCTCTGCCCCCTGTTCTCGCGCTCTCCCTTTCTCTGCCCCCTGCTCTCGCTCTCTCCCTTTCTCTGCCCCCTGTTCTCGCTCTCTCCCTTTCTCTGCCCCCTGCTCTTGCTCTCTCCCTTTCTCTGCCCCCTGCTCTCTCCCTTTCTCTGCCCCCTGATCTCGCTCTCTCCCTTTCTCTGCCCCCTGCTCTCTCTTCTCTCCTTCTTACTGCCCCCTGCTCTCACTCTCTCCCTTTCTCTGCCCCCTGCTCTTGCTCTCTCCCTTTCTCTGACCCCTCCTGCTCTTTTTGTCATAGTTTCCTGCCCCCTTCTCTCTCTCTCCTATCTGCTCTCTTTTTCTCTGCTCTCTTTTTTTTCCTTCTCCCTCCCTCCTTCTCCCTGGCTTCTACTTTATCTCTTCCTGCTCTCTCTTTTTATACTTCTTCCTCCTTCTTGCTCTCTCTTTTTCTCATTCTCCCTGCCACTGCTCTCTCTTTTTATATTTCTCCTTCCCTCCTGCTCTACTTCTCCTGCCTCCTGCTCTCTCTTTCCCTCTCCCTGCACGCTCTCTCTCTCCTTCTCCTTGCCCCTGCTCTCTCTTTTTCTCCTACTCCCTGCCACTATTTTCTCCTTCTCCCTGCCACTGCTCTCTCTTTTTCTATTTCTCCCGCCTCCTGCTCTCCTTCTCTCTCTTTCCCTGCACTCTTTCTACTTCTTCCTGTCCTCTGCTCTCTCTCCTTTTCCCTGCTCTCTCTCTCTCCATATCTCGGCCCCCTACTCTCAATCCCTGCCCCATGCTCTATTTTTCTCCTTCCTGCCACTGTTCACTCTTTTTATACTTCTCCCTTCTGCTCTCTCTCTGCTTCTCCTCCCTCCTTCTCTCTCATTCCCTCTCCCTGCCTCCTGCTCTCTTTTTTTCTCCTTATCCCTGCCACAGATCTCTCTTCTCCTTGCCCCTGCTCTCTATTTTCCACCTTCTTCCTGCCTCCTGCTCTCTCTCTTTTTCTCCTTCTTCACACCACTGCTCTCTCCTTTTCTCTTTCTCCCTCCTTCTGCCTGATCCCTGCTCTCTCTTTTTCACCTTCTCCCTGCCTCCTGCTGTCTCTCTCTCCTTCTTCCTACTCTTTCTCTCCTTCTCCCTGCCCCCTGCTCTACCTTTCTCCTTCTCCCTGCCACTGCTCCCTCCTTTTTCTCCTCCCTCCTGCTCTCTCTCCTGCCCCCCTACTGTCTCACCTTCTCCCTGCTCTCTCTCTCCTTCTCCCTGCTCTCTCTTGTTCACCTTCTCCTTGCTCTCTTTCCTTCTTCTGCCCCCTCTCTTTCTCCATCCCCTGCTCTCTCATTCTCTCTGTCCCCTGCTCTCTCTCTCACTTCCTGCTCTTTTTTTCCTTCTCACTCCCTCCTGCTCTCTCTTTCCCTCTCCCTGCGCTCTTTCTACTTCTCCTTGTCCTCCGCTCTCTCTCCCTCCATCTCTCTGCCCCCTACTCTCAATCCCTGCCCCCTGCTCCATCTTTTTCTCCTTCTTCCTTCCACTGTTCTCTTTTTATACTTCTCCCTCCTTCCTGTTCTCTCTCTGTCTCCTTCTATCCCCTCCTGCTCTCTCTTTCCCTCTCCCTGCTCGCTCTCTACCTGCCTCCTGATCTCTATTTTGTTCCTTATCCCTGCCACAGCTCTCTATTTTCCACCTTGTTCCTGCCTTCTGCTCTCTCTCTCTCCTTCTCCCTGCCCTCTCTTTTTCACTTTCTCCCTGCCACTGCTCTCTCTTTTTCTCTGTCTCCCTCCCGCTCCCTCTCTCTCCTTTCTCCCTGCCCTTGCTTTCTCCCTACTTCTCCTTGCTTTCTCTCCTTCTTCCTGCCCCCTGCTCTCTCTTTTTCTCTTTCTTCATGCCCCTGCTGTCTCTCTCCTCCCTCCTGCTCTCTCTCTCTCGCCTTCTCTATGCTCTCTCTTTTTCTCCTCCTCCCTGCCCCGCTCTCTCTCTTGCTCTCTCTCCTCCCCCCTTCTCTCTCTCCTTTTTCCCTCCTCTTGTGCTCACTCTCCTGTTACCCTGCACTATCTCTTCTTCTCCCTGCCCCTGCTCTCTCTTTCTTACCCCCCCCTTCTGCTCTCTCTTTCTTACCCCCCCCCCCCCTTCTGCTCTCTCTCTTCTTCTCCCCCTCCTGCTCTCTCTCTTTCTTTTCCTGCACTCTCTTTCTCCCTGCCCCCTGCTCTCTCTCTTCTTCTTGTTGTTGCCCCATCTTCTCTCTCTCTTTGAGCCCTGGATTTATCTCCCTTTCTCTATTTGCCCTTTTGCTGTCTTTCTTTATCTCTATGCCCCCACCCCGGCTGTCTTTCTCTGTCTCTCTCCTTTTTCTCTTTGTCTGTTTTTCCGTCTCTCATTTTCCTCTTTCCACAAAACCTCACGTACATTTCATAATTGCTTTTCTGTGTTTTTTGTGAAACGCCCTCAATAAAACGCTTTGCATTGCCATTTGGTATGTGGCCTGTTGGGGGCAGCAAGTAGTCATTGTTCAGCACCGGCCCTAAGCGGAGCTCCTCAGGGAGGGGGAGGGACAACCAGAACCATTCAGAGAGGGGGAGGGACAACCAGAACCATTCAGAGAGGGGGAGGGACAACCAGAACCATTCGGAGAGGGGGAGGGACAACCAGAACCATTCAGAGAGGGGGAGGGACAACCAGAACCATTCGGAGAGGGGGAGGGACAACCAGAACCATTCAGAGAGGGGGAGGGACAACCAGAACCATTCAGAGAGGGGGAGGGACAACCAGAACCATTCAGAGAGGGGGAGGGACAACCAGAACCATTCGGAGAGGGGGAGGGACAACCAGAACCATTCAGAGAGGGGGAGGGACAACCAGAACCATTCAGAGAGGGGGAGGGACAACCAGAACCATTCAGAGAGGGGGAGGGACAACCAGAACCATTCAAAGAGGGGGAGGGACAACCAGAACCATTCGGAGAGGGGGAGGGACAACCAGAACCATTCGGAGGAAATATTTTATTTATATAATGGTCACCAAGTTCATTTCTTCATTGGAGTTAATAAATTATTATTTCTTTAACAATGAAGGTTTCTTTCAGTTCATCGCTCAGCTACTCACCTGATCACATAAACAATGTTATGGGTGGCGGGGGCCGATACAATGGAGCACTAGAGGCAGATTCCAATGTAATCACCGGAATGGCGATAACAAACCGGATAATGAGACACAAACTACTGCAGGGAAACCTCACCATTATGGGAGATACAAAGTAACATTGTTTATAAACATCGATCAGACGGGAGATAGAGATACAAAGTAACATTGTTTATAAACATCGATCAGACGGGGGATAGAGAGATACAAAGTAACATTGTTTATAAACATCGATCAGACGGGAGATAGAGATACAAAGTAACATTGTTTATAAACATCGATCAGACGGGAGATGGAGAGATACAAAGTAACATTGTTTATAAACATCGATCAGACGGGAGATGGAGAGATACAAAGTAACATTGTTTATAAACATCGATCAGACAAGAGATAGAGATACAAAGTAACATTGTTTATAAACATCGATCAGACGGGAGATGGAGAGATACAAAGTAACATTGTTTATAAACATCGATCAGACGGGAGATGGAGAGATACAAAGTAACATTGTTTATAAACATCGATCAGACAAGAGATAGAGATACAAAGTAACATTGTTTATAAACATCGATCAGACGGGAGATGGAGAGATACAAAGTAACATTGTTTATAAACATCGATCAGACGGGAGATGGAGAGATACAAAGTAACATTGTTTATAAACATCGATCGGACGGGAGATGGAGAGATACAAAGTAACATTGTTTATAAACATCGATCGGACGGGAGATGGAGAGATACAAAGTAACATTGTTTATACACATCGATCAGACGGGAGATAGAGAGATACAAAGTAACATTGTTTATAAACATCGATCAGACGGGGGATAGAGATACAAAGTAACATTGTTTATAAACATCGATCAGACGGGAGATAGAGATACAAAGTAACATTGTTTATAAACATCGATCAGACGGGAGATAGAGATACAAAGTAACATTGTTTATAAACATCGATCAGATGGGAGATGGAGAGATACAAAGTAACATTGTTTATAAACATCGATCAGACGGGAGATGGAGAGATACAAAGTAACATTGTTTATAAACATCGATCAGACGGGAGATAGAGAGATACAAAGTAACATTGTTTATAAACATCGATCAGACGGGAGATGGAGAGATACAAAGTAACATTGTTTATAAACATCGATCAGACGGGAGATGGAGAGATACAAAGTAACATTGTTTATAAACATCGATCAGACGGGAGATGGAGAGATACAAAGTAACATTGTTTATAAACATCGATCGGACGGGAGATGGAGAGATACAAAGTAACATTGTTTATAAACATCGATCAGACGGGAGAGAGAGATACAAAGTAACATTGTTTATAAACATCGATCAGATGGGAGATGGAGAGATACAAAGTAACATTGTTTATAAACATCGATCAGACGGGAGATAGAGAGATACAAAGTAACATTGTTTATAAACATCGATCAGACAGGAGATGGAGAGATACAAAGTAACATTGTTTATAAACATCGATCAGACGGGAGATGGAGAGATACAAAGTAACATTGTTTATAAACATCGATCAGATGGGGGATGGAGAGATACAAAGTAACATTGTTTATAAACATCGATCAGACGGGAGATAGAGGGATACAAAGTAACATTGTTTATAAACATCGATCAGACGGGAGATGGAGAGATACAAAGTAACATTGTTTATAAACATCGATCAGACGGGGGATGGAGAGATACAAAGTAACATTGTTTATAAACATCGATCAGACGGGAGATAGAGGGATACAAGTAACATTGTTTATAAACATCGATCAGACGGGAGATAGAGATACAAAGTAACATTGTTTATAAACATCGATCAGACGGGAGATGGAGAGATACAAAGTAACATTGTTTATAAACATCGATCAGACGGGAGATAGAGATACAAAGTAACATTGTTTATAAACATCGATCAGACGGGGGATGGAGAGATACAAAGTAACATTGTTTATAAACATCGATCAGACGGGAGATGGAGAGATACAAAGTAACATTGTTTATAAACATCGATCAGACGGGAGATGGAGAGATACAAAGTAACAATGCCTGATGAAGGGATCCTGTGAGACTCCGAAACTTTGCCTTGCTGTAACTTTGTGATCATTTATTAAAACTTTTGGCCCCATATTGGTGATCCTCGGTGTGCTGGTGACATTCTCCCTCGCTGATTCTGTTCGGTTCCAGCCGACGATCGCTGCAACACCCACTTATACACACCGCCATTTTTAATGCAGGAAGGTGTGCGTTTGGATTGTACACTCGCAATTTTAAAGTGTGACATGTTTGGTATCTATTTACTCGGTGTAACAACTTGAATATTTTACCAAAAAAAATGGGTATTATATCATGTTTGTGTGCAATTAAATTAATTTTGTGTTAAAAAAAACTGCTTTGCAAATAACGTGTGACATACAAAATTGCAAAACCCATCATTTTATTATCTAGGGCACGGGGTGTCAAACTGGAAGCCTTCCAGTTGTTGCCAAACTACAAGTCCCATGAGGCACTGCAAGATTACAGTTACAAGGATGACTCCCAAAGGCAGGAGAATTATGGCACTTGTAGTTTCGCAACAGCTGGAGGGCCTCCAGTTTGACACCCCTGCTCTAGGGCCTTTGCTAAAAATATACGTACACTATATTGCCCAAAGTATTGTCCCCGCCCTCCAAACCATTGGATTCAGGTGTTCCAATCCCCTCCATATCATGTGATTCAGGTGTTCCAATCCCCTCCATATCATGAGATTCAGGTGCTCCAATCCCGTCCATATCATGTGATTCAGGTGTTCCAATCCCCTCCCAATCATGTGATTCAGGTGTTTCAATCCCCTCCATATCATGTGATTCAGGTGTTCCAATCCCCTCCATATCATGTGATTCAGGTGCTCCAATCCCCTCCATATCATGTGATTCAGGTGTTCCAATCCCCTCCATGGACACAGGTGTATACAATCCTGCCCCTAGGCATGCAGACGGCTTCTACAAACATTGGTGAAAGAATGGGTCGCTCTCAGGAGCTCAGTGACTCCAAGCGTGGTCCCGTGATAGGTGGTCACCTGGGCAATAAGTCCATCCGTGACATTTCCTGGCTACTAAATATTCCTCAACTGTTAGTGGGATTATAACAAAGTGGAAGCAACTGGGAACAACAGCCACTCAGCCACCAAGTGGTAGGCCAGGTCACATGACAGGGCGGGGTCAGCGCATGCTGAAGCACACAGTGCGCAGAAGTCGCCAACTGTCTGCAGAGTCAATAGCTAAAGACCTCCAAACTTGGTGTGGCCTTCAGATGAGCCCAACAACAGTGCGTAGAGAGCTTCATGGAATGGGTTTCCATGGCCGAGCAGCTGCATCCAAGCCTTCCATCACCAAGTGCAATGCAAAGCGTCGGATGCCGTGGTGTAAAGCACGCCACCACTGGACTCTAGAGCAGGGGAGATGTGTTCTCTGGAGTGACCAATCACGCTTCTCTGTCTGGCAATCCTAAGGCCATATCTGGGTTTGGCGGTTGCCAGGAGAACGGTACTTGCCTGACTGCATTGTGCCAAGTGTAAAGTTTGGTCAATTTCATGCTCCCAACTTTGTGGGAGGAGTTTGGGGATGGCCCCTTCCTGTTCCAACATGACTGCCCACCAGTGCACAAAGCAAGGTCCATAAAGACATGGAGGAGCCAGTTTGGGGTGGAGGAACTTGACTGTCCTGCACAGAGTCCTGACCTCAACCCCATAGAACACCTTTGGGATGAATTAGAGCGGAGACTGCGAGCCAGGCCTCCTCCCCCGACATCAGTGCCCCTCCCCCGACATCAGTGCCTGACCTGACAAATGTGCTTCTGGAAGAATGGTCCAACCTTCCCATAGACACCCTCCTAAACCTTGTGGACGGCCTTCCCAGAAGAGTTGAAGCTGTTATAGCTGCAAAGGGCGGGGCCAACTCAATATTGAACCCTACGGACTAAGACTGGGGGGCTATTAAAGGTCATGTGTGTGGGAAGGGCGGGGCCAACTCAATATTGAACCCTACGGACTAAGACTGGGG
Source organism: Staurois parvus (assembly GCF_062004578.1). NCBI lineage: Eukaryota > Metazoa > Chordata > Amphibia > Anura > Ranidae > Staurois > Staurois parvus. The sequence goes on from NW_028321469.1 coordinate 43,142, forward strand.
GGGCCATTAAAGGTCATGTGTGTGGGAAGGGCGGGGCCAACTCAATATTGAACCCTACGGACTAAGACTGGGGGGGCCATTAAAGGTCATGTGTGTGGAGAGGGCAGGGCCAACTCAATATTGAACCCTACGGACTAAGACTGGGGGGCCATTATAGGTCATGTGCGTGGAAAGGGCGGGGCCAACTCAATATTGAACCCTGCGGACTAAGACTGGGGGGCCATTATAGGTCATGTGCGTGGAAAGGGCGGGGCCAACTCAATATTGAACCCTACGGACTAAGACTGGGGGGCCATTATAGGTCATGTGCGTGGAAAGGGCGGGGCCAACTCAATATTGAACCCTACGGACTAAAACTGGGGGGCCATTAAAGGTCATGTGCGTGGAAAGGGCGGGGCCAACTCAATATTGAACCCTACGGACTAAGACTGGGGGGCCATTAAAGGTCATGTGCGTGGAAAGGGCGGGGCCAACTCAATATTGAACCCTACGGACTAAGACTGGGGGGCCACTATAGGTCATGTGTGTGGGAATACAATGCAATATAGCCTATATAATGTTTGGGGGTTCTAAGCAATTTTCTAGCAAAAAAAAATACCGATTTTTAAATGTAAACAAAGTGTCTTCTAGCGACTATACATCACCTTATCTTTTACCTGAAGTTAGCGGGAGACGGCGCCGGATTGGTTTAATCGGTGACAGGTTACTGGTGGGTGCTTCCATGGAGAGTATGGAAGGAACCACTTCCCGTAGGGTGTCGCCCAATGCCGAACGGTGCTTTTGGGGTCTGGGGCTACTGCCTTTCAGGCACAACGATGGGGCTGTTCCAGCAGAGGACACTTGGATGATTATGGTGTCAAAAATCCCCCATGATGAACTTAAAACGTTTATTGGAGATGAGTGAGTGCAAGCACACCAACGCGTTTCGGGGGAATGGCCTCCCCCCCTTCTTCAGGGCGACGGCAGATTGGTGGTGTGGAGCTGAGGTGTCAAGCTCTTGGTTTGAGGCTGACCTCAGCTCCACGGTTTTCCGATGCACCACCGATCTGCCATGGCCCTGAAGAAGGGGGAGCCCTTCCCCCGAAACGCGTTGGGCTGCTTGCACTCACTCATCTCCAATAAACGTTTTAACAGTTCGTGATGGGAGAGTTTTTCTTGACACCAGGCGCACCTTCATAATCATCCAAGTGTCCTCTGCTGGAGCGGCCCCATCGTTGTGCCTGAAAGGCAGTAGCCCCAGACCCCAAGACCACCATTCGGCATTGGGTGACACCCTACGGGAAGTGGTTCCTTCCATACTCTCCATGGAAGCACCCACCAGTAACCTGTCACAGAGCTTGTGCCCACTGAGCAGTCAGTGAAGCCGTGCATTGTGGGACTTAAAGTGCAAGTACGCATTTTTCCCGCGCTGTATATATTATTGTATATATATTGGTTAAGCTCCTCCCTTTTCCTGTTATTTTCTTCCCAATCCTTTCATTATTTCACCCTCTGTACTCGCTCACAGGCAGAATTCTGCAGTCGGCCATTGCTGCCCTGCGCACACATAGAGGCTTCTGCTGGCCTCCTCCTCACCTGCCGGCCATACAGAGCCGGCTACAGTGCAGCTCACAGAAACGTCAGGAGAGGAGCAGTGCACACAGGGAGGCTTTCTCATCATCTGTCTTTCCCCTTTGGGATGAAGTCGCAGCAATGAGTGGTTGGGGTGAAATTTTCGTTTTAATCTGCTGACACTTTACCTTCCCTGGTTCCCCCCCTCACCCCTCATCAATATGCTAATGACCTCTGTAAACACAACCTTTCCATTTTCACTACATACATTATACCAGTGACATCAACAATGGGTCTCTCCGCTTCTCTATGCAATGCAGGCAGATCGCGGCTGGTGGGAGGGGCTGGCAGGCCTCAGTCCTCCTCTCAAGAGTCCTCAGTCCTGATGCAAACAGTGGGATGGGTCTTGGGAGGAGTTATGCAAATATCAAAATATCTTAATGGATGGGTGTCAGTCTGGAGGAGCGAGCAATCCCACGCAGGCTGTATTTGCATACAAACTGCCCTCATGTGATGCTGAGCCTCCACAACTGAAAGAAATAAAATCCAACGAATGAAAGGGGCGTGGCCAGGGACAGTCAGGCTGGAGAGGAAAGTGCTGGATGATGCTGGGCGCCCTCCAGCCAGGAAATGAGGCGGAGCTCTATCTGACTGGCTGCAGCTACTAATGCACATTGTGAGAAGCTCTCAGTGTGCAGTGACATCAGAGGAAGCCATTTCAGTCCAGGGGAGGAGCCGGTACACCTGTGCAAGACAGAAGGGGAGGAGCCATAATACCTATGCAAGACTGAAGGGGAGGAGCTGGTACACCTGTGCAAGACTGAAGAGGAGGATCCAGTACACCTGTGCAAGGCTGAAGGGGAGGAGCTGCTACACCTGCGCAAGACTGGAGGGGAGGAGCCGGTACACCTGTGCAAGACAGAAGGGGAGGAGCCGGTAAACCTGTGCAAGACTGAAGAGGAGGAGCCAGTACACCTGTGCAAGGCTGAAGGGGAGGAGCCAGTACACCTGTGCAAGGCTGAAGGGGAGGAGCCAGTACACCTGTGCAAGGCTGAAGGGGAGGAGCCAGTACACCTGTGCAAGGCTGAAGGGGAGGAGCCGCTACACCTGTGCAAGACTGAAGGTGAGGAGCCGCTACACCTGTGCAAGACTGGAGGGGAGGAGCCGATGCACCTGTGCAAGACAGAAGGGGAGGAGCTGATACACCTGTGCAACTAAAGGGGAGGAGCCAGTACATCTGGGCCAGACAGAAGGGGAGGAGCCGGTAAACCTGTGCAAGGCTGAAGGGGAGGAGCTGGTACACCTGTGCAAGGCTGAAGGGGAGGAGCTGCTACACCTGTGCAAGACTGGAGGGGAGGAGCCGGTACACCTGTGCAAGACAGAAGGGGAGGAGCCGGTACACCTGTGCAAGACAGAAGGGGAGGAGCCAGTATACCTATGCAAGACTGAAGGGGAGGAGCTGGTACACCTGTGCAAGACTGAAGGGGAGGAGCTGGTACACCTGTGCAAGACAGAAGGGCAGGAGCTGATACACCTGTGCAACTAAAGGGGAGGAGCCAGTACATCTGGGCCAGACAGAAGGGGAGGAGCCGGTAAACCTGTGCAAGACTGAAGGGGAGGAGCCAGTACACCTGTGCAAGACTGCAGGGGAGGAGCTGAGACACCAGTGCAAATCTGAAGGGGAGGAGTCGGTACACCTGTGCAAGACTGAAGGGGAGGAGCCGGTACACCTGTGCAAGACTGAAGGGGAGGGGCCAGTACACCTGTGCAAGACTGAAGGGGAGGAGCCAGTACACCTGTGCAAAACTAAAGGGGAGGAGCCGATACACCTGTGCAAGACTGGAGGGGAGGAGCCGATACACCTGTGCAAGGCTGAAAGGGAGGAGCCAATACAACTGCAAGACTGGAGGAGAGAAGCTGATACAAATGTGCAAGACTGAAGGGGAGGAGCCAGTATAGCTGTGCAATACTGAAGGGGAGGAGCGGGTACACCTGTGCAAGACTGAAGTGGAGGAGCCAGTATAGCTGTACAATACTGAAGGGGAGGAGCCGGTACACCTGTGCAAGACTAAAGGGGAGGAGCTGGCACACCTGTGAAAGACTGAAGGGGAGGAGCTGGTACACCTGTGCAAGACTGAAGGGGAGGAGCCGGTACACCTGTGCAAGACTGAAGGGGAGGAGCCAGTACACCTGTGCAAGACTGAAGGGGAGGAGCCAGTACACCTGTGCAAGACTGAAGGGGAGGAGCCGGTACACCTGTGCAAGACTAAAGGGGAGGAGCTGGTACACCTGTGAAAGACTGAAGGGGAGGAGCTGGTACACCTGTGCAAGACTGAAGGGGAGGAGCCAGTACACCTGTGCAAGACTGAAGGGGAGGAGCCAGTACACCTGTGCAAGACTGAAGGGGAGGAGCCAGTACGCCTGTGCAAGACTGAAGGGGAGGAGCCAGTACACCTGTGCAAGACTGAAGGGGAGGAGCCAGTACACCTGTGCAAGACTGAAGGGGAGGAGCCAGTACACCTGTGCAAGACTGGAGGGGAGGAGCCGGTACACCTGTGCAAGACTGAAGGGGAGGAGCCATTACACCTGTGCAAGACTGGAGGGGAGGAGCCGGTACACCTGTGCAAGACTGGAGGGGAGGAGCCGGTACACCTGTGCAAGACTGGAGGGGAGGAGCCGGTACACCTGTGCAAGACTGAAGGGGAGGAGCCGGTACACCTGTGCAAGACTGGAGGGGAGGAGCCGGTACACCTGTGCAAGACTGAAGGGGAGGAGCCGGTACACCTGTGCAAGACTGAAGGGGAGGAGCCAGTACACCTGTGCAAGACTGAAGGGGAGGAGCCAGTACACCTGTGCAAGACTGGAGGGGAGGAGCCAGTACACCTGTGCAAGACTGAAGGGGAGGAGCCAGTACACCTGTGCAAGACTGGAGGGGAGGTTTGCAGACACCAATCCACGTATCGCCCAGTAAAACATTTACCATCTGCCGATTGTGAAGATCCTTCCTGCGGCCACACACACAATAAGCGCTGCCAATCCCAGGCGGCGTCCGGTCCCCGGCTGGCACAGAGGGACGTGAAATATGAAGGGTTAGTCACAGCGCGATGATGTCTCCGTATGACTCAGGAATTGGCAGCCGATTCAGTGATGTAAACACAATTTACTAACACTAATATTTAAAGAAAAAAAAAAGATACATTAATAATATAGAGAGCCGGAGAAAAGGAACTTCATCTGGAGATCGGCGCTTCTGTTACTTTCGTCTCGAAGAAAAATTGCTGCTTTCCCAGGAGGATGAGAGCTGTGCAGACTATGGCTTAAAGGGCCACGACACCAGGCCCAAATCTTACAAAGTGGGGGTGCATAGAACCCCCCCAACAGGAACACAAAACCATTCAATAATTGGATTTCTGGAACAGATCATGAAGTGTTGGAGGACAAACTCAGAATGAACAGGGTGCAGCGCTGTACAGAGAACGCCAAGCCAGTCACATCAGTCTCTGTACCAGAGGAGCTTACACTCTAATGTCCCCTCCCCCACAGTCACATCAGTCTCTGCACCAGAGGAGCTTACGCTCTAATATCCCCTCCCCCACAGTCACATCAGTCTCCGTACCGGAGGAGCTTACACTCTAATGTCCCCTCCCCCACAGTCACATCAGTCTCTGCACCAGAGGAGCTTACGCTCTAATGTCCCCTCCCCCACAGTCACATCAGTCTCTGTACCAGAGGAGCTTACACTCTAATGTCCCCTCCCCCACAGTCACATCAGTCTCTGTACAGAGGAGCTTACACTCTAATGTCCCCTCCCCCACAGTCACATCAGTCTCTGTACCAGAGGAGCTTACGCTCTAATGCCCCCTCCCCCACAGTCACATCAGTCTCTGTACCGGAGGAGCTTACGCTCTAATGTCCCCTCCCCCCCACAGTCCCATCAGTCTCTGTACCAGAGGAGCTTACACTCTAATGTCCCCTCCCCCACAGTCCCATCAGTCTCTGTACCAGAGGAGCTTACACTCTAATGTCCCCCTCCCCTGCAGTCACATCAGTCTCTGTACCAGAGGAGCTTACGCTCTAATGTCCCCTCCCCCACAGTCCTATCAGTCTCTGTACCAGAGGAGCTTACACTCTAATGTCCCCTCCCCCACAGTCCCATCAGTCTCTGTACCAGAGGAGCTTACACTCCAATGTCCCCTCCCCCACAGTCCTATCAGTCTCTGTACCAGAGGAGCTTACACTCTAATCCCCCCTCCCCCGCAGTCCCATCAGTCTCTGTACCAGAGGAGCTTACACTCTAATCCCCCCCCCCCCCAGGATTGGTTGTTAGTTGGGGGACACACATCGGTGTGATGACTGTGGATCTGACACTCCATGGTGATGTCAGTCTGGTCTATGGTGGGGGTGGGGTCTCCCCGGCGCTGTCCCTCATTATCATTCAGTCCTCGTTCTTCTCCCTCCAGCCAGGATGTTTCATCCTTCATTCAGTGAATTATACATTCTCCTCGCACGCTGCGCCGCCATTGGCTGCAAACTTAAAATCAATACTAATCAATGGAGGTCTGTAAAACAAGTCAGATGAGTCATCGCCGGGTGTCCCCGCCCCTTCTGGAAAACGCTGCGATGGCGGCACGGATCCGGGATGACACCTCCGGATCTGACCGGGACAAGACCGCCATGCAGGCCACGCAATGAGAACTGTCTGTGCTGCCCCACAGCAACCAATAGGATCACAGAGACCCAGAATTCATCCATCGCTCATCACACTTCACATATAAAGTATCAAAAGACAAAACGTCCTTTTCATGTCTGGATGGAGCAGTGAAGGGATAATCCCGCTCGGTCCTTACCGGTGTCACCGCTGTCATCGGTGTCACCACTGGGGAGATTTCCCTTCACTTCCTGTCCTGTGAGAGGAGAAAACTCCGGACCTCCCCTTCCTGCATATCTATTATCTATCTATCTATTATCTATCTATTATCTATCTATTATCTATCTATCTATTATCTATCATATAATAATGGATTTCATTTCTCCGAAACCTGACAAAGTGACGGAGAATAACCTAAACTATTAACTACCCCCCCCCCCCTCCTCCATTCACCCCACATCTGATTTCCATCATAAAATGTCATTTGCATTTCTCCACTAAAAAATTAGGAAACAACTTCCAGCAGAAGGATGGTGAATGTAGATGGTGAATGTAGATGGTGAATGTAGGTGGTGAATGTAGATGGTGAATGTAGGTGGTGAATGTAGATGGTGAATGTAGGTGGTGAATGTAGGTGGTGAATGTAGATGGTGAATGTAGGTGGTGAATGTAGATGGTGAATGTAGGTGGTGAACGTAGATGGTGAACGTAGATGGTGAACGTAGATGGTGAACGTAGGTGGTGAACGTAGGTGGTGAATGTAGATGGTGAACGTAGGTGGTGAATGTAGATGGTGAATGTAGATGGTGAATGTAGGTGGTGAATGTAGATGGTGAATGTAGGTGGTGAATGTAGATGGTGAATGTAGATGGTGAATGTAGGTGGTGAATGTAGGTGGTGAATGTAGATGGTGAATGTAGGTGGTGAATGTAGATGGTGAACGTAGATGGTGAACGTAGGTGGTGAACGTAGGTGGTGAACGTAGATGGTGAATGTAGATGGTGAATGTAGGTGGTGAACGTAGATGGTGAATGTAGATGGTGAATGTAGGTGGTGAACGTAGATGGTGAATGTAGATGGTGAATGTAGGTGGTGAATGTAGGTGGTGAATGTAGGTGGTGAATGTAGGTGGTGAATGTAGGTGGTGAATGTAGATGGTGAATGTAGGTGGTGAATGTAGATGGTGAATGTAGGTGGTGAATGTAGGTGGTGAATGTAGATGGTGAATGTAGGTGGTGAACGTAGATGGTGAACGTAGATGGTGAACGTAGGTGGTGAACGTAGATGGTGAATTTAGGTGGTGAATGTAGGTGGTGAATGTAGGTGGTGAATGTAGGTGGTGAATGTAGATGGTGAATTTAGGTGGTGAATGTAGGTGGTGAATGTAGGTGGTGAATGTAGATGGTGAATGTAGATGGTGAATGTAGGTGGTGAATGTAGGTGGTGAATGTAGGTGGTGAATGTACGTGGTGAATGTAGATGGTGAATTTAGGTGGTGAATGTAGGTGGTGAATGTAGGTGGTGAATGTAGGTGGTGAATGTAGATGGTGAATGTAGGTGGTGAATGTAGGTGGTGAATGTAGATGGTGAATGTAGGTGGTGAATGTAGATGGTGAATGTAGGTGGTGAATGTAGGTGGTGAATGTAGGTGGTGAATGTAGATGGTGAATGTAGGTGGTGAATGTAGATGGTGAACGTAGATGGTGAATGTAGATGGTGAATGTAGGTGGTGAATGTAGATGGTGAACGTAGATGGTGAACGTAGATGGTGAACGTAGGTGGTGAATGTAGGTGGTGAATGTAGGTGGTGAATGTAGGTGGTGAATGTAGATGGTGAATTTAGGTGGTGAATGTAGGTGGTGAATGTAGGTGGTGAATGTAGATGGTGAATGTAGGTGGTGAATGTAGGTGGTGAATGTAGGTGGTGAATGTAGATGGTGAATGTAGGGAGGGAAAAGCCGGGTGTCACCGGAGTATTAACACATTGAAACCAGAGGCTGTGGGATGGAGTGCAGTACCCAGAAACTGCCTGAGGAGGGCACTGCTGTAAATGCTGCTGCAGAAAGCAGCTGATGGTTCTCTACAAGGATCCCAAATACTTTCCTCCTCACTCCGACCTCGGGGAGTATCGGTACTTACTGCAGACAGAGATGTAGATGTGTCAGTGGGAGTATCATGATTAGTAGTAGTAACAGTATTGATCATATTAGTAGTAGTAACAGTATTGATCATATTAGTAGTAGTAGTCATGGTAGTAGTAGAAGTGATATCATTATTGTTAGTAGTATTGACAGTATTATTTATTATTGATATTTTTATTATTAGTAGTATTGATATTATTATTAGTACTATTGATATTATTATTGATATTATTAGTAGCAGTATTGATATTATTATTATTGATATTATTAGTAGTATTATTGATATTATTATTGATATTATTAGTAGTAGTATTGATATAATTAGTAGTAGTATTGATATTATTATTGATATTATTAGTAGCAGTATTGATATTATTATTATTGATATTATTAGTAGTAGTATTGATATTATTATTATTATTATTGATATTATTAGTAGTATTATTGATATTATTATTGATATTATTAGTAGCAGTATTGATATTATTAGTATTGATATTATTATTATTGATATTATTAGTAGTATTGATATTATTATTAGTAGCAGTATTGATATTATTATTAGTAGCAGTATTGATATTATTATTGATATTATTAGTAGTAGTATTGATATTATTATTATTGATATTATTATTATTATTGATATTATTATTAGTTGTAATATTAGTAAAATTCTACACTTTTTATTAGGATACTTCTTAAAGCAATAAAAGAAGCAGAGGTGCAGGGCATGCTGAGACTTGTAGTTCCCCCGGGCAGTGCTCACCCCTGTAAGTCCCCGGCACGGACTGTGACTCCAGTAATACAGCAATGAAGTCCGGGGTCAGCAGAGTCCACGGAGACAAAGTACACGGAGAATCCTCCGCACTGACATGTGTTGCATTAATAAATCACTCATAACTGTCCCGGATTGGACGCTGAGAGCCGGAAAGCAGTGTGAGGAGGGACTGCCAGGACGGACAGGTCAGCGGCGGACACAAGGCGGTCACTATTGTATCATTCCAAGGTTCAAGGAACCCCGCGGAGACCTCGGGGCAGAATAATCGCTGGTAATCGGCCGATATTTGATGTCATCATTTGTGATGATGGAATGTTTAACAAAACCCAAAATACACACAAAAAGGAAACCAATGATGACACTTTGAGAAAATGTACAAATTTCCAAAGACAAAGAAAGGGGCCTCAGGAGGCGGCACATTCCCTGCTGAACGCCTGAAAACCTGTTTCATCGCCCTGTAAGAAGCAATCCATTGTGGATCACTTTTCAGGGTGGAGGTAAACATTGCCACTACTGTGAAAGGACCCTTATGCTGTCCATACACTAGCAGAATTCTGAACCAGAAGATTTGTAGGAACATTCATATATGGGGTGAGGTGTGGGGTCCTGATCCTGGATAGAGGAGGGACATGGGTTGAGGTTTGGGGTCCTGATCCTAGAGATGGGGATATGGGTTGAGGTTTGGGGTCCTAATCCTGGAGGTGAGGACATGGGTTGAGGTTTGGGGTCCTGATCCTGGAGATGGGGATATGGGGTGGGTTTTGGGGTCCTGATCCTGGAGATGGGGATATGGGGTGGGTTTTGGGGTCCTGATCCATCCTGGAGATGGGGATATGGGGTGGGTTTTGGGGTCCTGATCCTGGAGATGGGGATATGGGGTGGGTTTTGGGGTCCTGATCCATCCTGGAGATGTGGATATGGGGTGGGTTTTGGGGTCCTGATCCTTGAGATAGGGATATGGGGTGAGGTTTGGGGTCCTGATCCTGGAGATGGGGATATGGGGTGGGTTTTGGGGTCCTGATCCTGGAGATGGGGATATGGGGTGGGTTTTGGGGTCCTGATCCTGGAGATGGGGATATGGGGTGGGTTTTGGGGTCCTGATCCTGGAGATGTGGATATGGGGTGGGTTTTGGGGTCCTGATCCTGGAGATGGGGATATGGGGTGAGGTTTCGAGTCCTGATCATGGAGATGGGGATATGGGGTGAGGTTTGTGGTCCTGATCCTGGAGATGGGGATATGGGGTGGGTTTTGGTGTCCTGATCCTGGAGATATGGGGTGAGGTTTCATGTCCTGATCATTGAGATGGGGATATGGGTTGAGGTTTGGGTTCCTGTGCCTGGAGATGAGGATATGGGGTGAGGTTTGGGGTCCTGATCCTGGAGATGGGGATATGGGTTGAGATTTGGAGTCCTAATCCTGGAGATGAGGATATGGGGTGGGTTTTGGGGTCCTGATCCTGGAGAGAGAATGGACATGGGTTGAGGTTTGGGTTCCTGTGCCTGGAGATGGGGATATGGGGTGAGATTTGGGGTCTTGATCCTGGAGATGGGGATATGGGTTGAGATTTGGAGTCCTAATCCTGGAGATGAGGATATGGGGTGGGTTTTGGGGTCCTGATCCTGGAGAGAGAATGGACATGGGGTGAGGTCTGGGGTCCTGATTTTGGAGATGGGAATATGGGGTGAGGTTTGGGGTCCTGATCCTGGAGATGGGGAAATGGGACAAGATTTGGGGTCCTGATTTTGGAGATGGGAATATGGGGTGAGGTTTGGGGTCCTGATCCTGGAGATGGGGAAATGGGACAAGATTTGGGGTCCTGTGCCTAGAGATGGGGAAATGGGATGAGATTTGGGGTCCTGATCCTTGATATGGGGATATGGGGTGAGGTTTGGAATCTTGATCCTTGAGATAGGGATATGGGGTGAGGTTAGGGGTCCTGATCCTGGAGATGGGGATATGGGGTGAGGTTTGGGGTCCTGATCCTGGAGAAAGGGATATGGGGTGAGGTGTGGGGTCCTGATCCTGCAGAAGGGGAAATGGGGTGAGGTGTGGGGTCCTGATCCTGGAGAAAAAATGGACATGGGGTGAGGTTTGGGGTCCTAATCCTGGAGATTGGGATATGGGGTGAGGTTTGGGGTCCTGATCCTGGAGAAAGAATGGACATGGGGTGGGGTTTGGGGTCCTGATCCTGGAGAGAGAATGGATATGGGGTGAGGTTTGGGGTCCTAATCCTGGAGATTGGGATATGGGGTGAGGTTTGGGGTCCTGATCCTGGAGAAGGGGATATGGGGTGAGGTTTGGGGTCCTGATCCTGGAGATGGGGATATGGGTGAGGTTTGAGGTTCTGATCCTGGAGATGGGGATATGGGTGAGGTTTGGGGTTCTGATCCTGGAGAAGGGGATATGGGGTGAGGTTTGGGGTCCTGATCCTGGAGATGGGGATATGGGTGAGGTTTGGGGTTCTGATCCTGGAGAAGGGGATATGGGGTGACGTTTGGAGTTCTGATCCTGGAGAAGGGGATATGGGGTGAGGTTTGGGGTCCTGATCCTGGAGATGGGGATATGGGTGAGGTTTGGGGTTCTGATCCTGGAGAAGGGGATATGGGGTGACGTTTGGGGTTCTGATCCTGGAGATGGGGATATGGGTGAGGTTTGGGGTTCTGATCCTGGAGATGGGGATATGGGGTGAGGTTTGGGGTCCTGATCCTGGAGATGGGGATATGGGTGAGGTTTGGTGGGCTTGGGGGTCCAAAAAAATTTCCATCCCGGGCATTGAATTTTCATGCGACTGCGGCTGCAAACGAATGTAGATTTGACCCCATCAATAATTGGAACATCAAATCATTCTTATAATGAAAAAATTTCAAATGAAAATCTCCATGTGTATGGCCAGAATCAGAGACCGCTACAAAATCCGTTTGTTGCAACACGTAAGAAACAAATGAAATAAATTCAGAACTCTTATTATCTCACCACAGAACTCTAAAACAAATAATACCAAAGATAAAAATGAAAAAAAAGATACAAAGTATATGACACGATCGCTGCGAGAGTCTGATCCTGCACACAGCCAATGGCTGGCTTTCCCGATGCTGCTGAACATCCAGGAGCAAACATGATTGGCCATCCTCAGTCATGTGGCCATTAGTGCAAGCCCATCATACAGGTAGATACCTCCACAGTGTCGGCGAAAACCAGTGAAAAGGTTCAGGAGGAGCCTCACCCGGGTTTCAAAAAAGTAAAAATCAGCAGCAACAAGTTCTAAGTTTGAAATAAATGATAGTTACCAGCCCAGGACATCCAATGAGATCTTCCTTCAGCTCTGAGTCTTCACCGCTCCCTTCATTCCTCCATGTCAGGACAGGAAGTGATGGGGAATCTCGCTAGGGGGACACATACAAAACAGTTTTAGGAAGAACGTAAATTCCTGGATATGGGGTGAAGTTTGGGGTCCTGATCCTGCATATGGGGTTGTTGGGTGAGGTTGGGGTCCTAATTCTGGAGATGGGGATATGGTATGGAGATGGGAATAGATGGGAATATATCCTTCAACCCTAATCCCATCCCCCAATCCCATCCTCTAACCCTAATCCCATCACCGAACCCTAATCCCATCCCCTAATCCCCCAATCCCATCCCCTAACCCTAATCCCATCCCCATCCCCCAATCCCATCCCCTAACCCTAATACCATCCCCTAATGCTAACTCTTAACCCTGAAACCTGACAAAGGTTCTAATCCTTCCCCATCACATCCAAAATGAAAAAAAAATGGGTAGATACATTTTAAGGGCCCATTCACAATTGTGCACTATAGCTACGCATGCTAAAACGAGCTCCTTACCGCACATTGCAAACGCATGGCAACACGCCTGCTCTACCGGATCTGTAATGTGCTGCCCTTCGGTGTATAGGGCATCACATTGTACAGCACAGCCCTACACAACGCAGCCACCACAGTGCATCATCTGTGCGTTGTGTTCCATTGTTTTGTTAGAAAGGGTCCTGAACATTGTTTTCTTCCATTCTGATACATTGGCTGATTCAAACCAATGCGAGCCACAACGCACATTCATGTGCAGTACTGCAATACGGCACCCTCATGTGAATGGGCCCCTCACTCTTCCCCATACAATCCAAAACTGCAATCTAATTGTCAGAAGGTAACCTTTACCAGGACATTGGGTGCTGTATATGGGGCTCTACAATGTGGCCCCTCCCCATCACCATCACCCATAACCTCCCATCACCATCACCCATAACCTCCCATCACCATCACCCATAACCTCCCATCACCATCACCTCTCATCACCATCACCCATAACCTCCCCATCACCATCACCAATAACCTCCCCATCACCATCCTCCATAACCTCCCATCACCATCACCTCTCATCACCATCACCCATAACCTCCCATCACCATCCCCCATAACCTCCCCATCACCATCACCCATAACCTCCCCATCACCATCACCAATAACCTCCCATCACCATCACCAATAACCTCCCCATCACCATCCCCCATAACCTCCCATCACCATCACCAATAACCTCCCATCACCATCACCAATAACCTCCCCATCACCATCACCCATAACCTCCCCATCACCCATAACCTCCCCATCACCATCACCAATAACCTCCCATCACCATCACCAATAACCTCCCCATCACCATCCCCCATAACCTCCCCATCACCCATAACCTCCCCATCACCATCACCCATAACCTCCCATCACCATCACCAATAACCTCCCATCACCATCACCTCTCATCACCATCACCCATAACCTCCCATCACCATCCCCCATAACCTCCCCATCACCCATAACCTCCCATCACCATCACCAATAACCTCCCATCACCATCACCAATAACCTCCCCATCACCATCCTCCATAACCTCCCATCACCATCCCCCATAACCTCCCCATCACCCATAACCTCCCCATCACCATCACCCATAACCTCCCATCACCATCACCAATAACCTCCCATCACCATCACCAATAACCTCCCCATCACCCATAACCTCCCCATCACCATCACCCATAACCTCCCATCACCATCACCAATAACATCCCATCACCATCACCCATAACATCCCATCACCATCACCCATAACCTCCCCATCATCATCACCCATAACCTCCCATCACCATCACCCATAACCTCCCCATCATCATCACCCATAACCTCCCATCACCATCACCCATAACCTCCCCATCACCATCACCCATAACCCATCACCTCCCCCATAACCTCCCCATCACCATCACCCATAACCTCCCCATCACCCATAACCTCCCCATCACCATCACCCATAACCTCCCATCACCATCCCCCATAACCTCCCATCACCATTACCCATAACTTCCCCATCACCATCACCCATGGCACATAACCTCCCATCACCATTACCCATAACTTCCCCATCACCATCGCCCATAACACATAACCACCCCATCACCCATAACCTCCCCATCATCATCGCCCATATCCTCCGCATCACAATCACCCATACCCTCCCATCACCATCACCCATAACCTCCCCATCACCATCACCCATAACCCATCACCTCCCCCATAACCTCCCCATCACCATCACCCATAACCCATCACCTCCCCACCACCCATAACCTACCATCACCATCACCCATAACCAGGGGCGGACTGACCATTTGGAAACTCGGGCACTGCCCGAGGGCCCGGGGTCAGTAGGGGGCCCCATGAGATGCCCCTGGTACCTTTTTCATAGGCTTTTTTGAGTTTGGGCAAGGACACAGGGGCCCCATAATCCCCTATTGCCCGGGGGCCCCATGAGTTGTCAGTCTGCCCCTGCCCATAACGCATAACCTCCCTATCACCCATAACCTCCCCATCACCAATAACACATAACCTCCCATCACCTCCCCATCACCCATAACCCATCACCCATAACCTCCCCATCACCCATAACCCATCACCCATAACCTCCCCATCACCATCACCCATAACCTCCCATCACCATCACCCATAACCTCCCATCACCATCACCCATAACCTCCCATCACCATCACCCATAACCTCCCCATCACCCATAACCTCCCCATCACCATCACCCATATCCTCCCCATCACCATCACCCATAACCTCCCATCACCCATAACCTCCCATCACCCATAACCTTCCCATAACCCATCACCCATAACCTCTCCATCACCATCACCCATCAGGAGTTCCTAGGAGTCAGGACTATAAATGAAGCCAACATTTCTCAGAGTCTCCAATCATTAACTAGAACTAATGATCCGGACACAACCAGGCTGGGGGGGGGACTAACTCGACAAAGAATGATTGATGGCAGAACTTCAGGAAACCACCCAAAACCCCCCTCCCGCATGCGTCTCTCCCCCACGCACTCCACTTCTATGTCCTGCCAAAATCATGAAATGTGCTTTCTTATCCTGCTGACCAAACATCCTGAAACCGGCTTCAGTATTAACTTCCTATAATACTCTCTGCACCAGAAATCAGGATTTCATTGGGTCTAGATCTCAGATAAAAGTCAGATCTACAGGAAAGGTGGGGGAAGGGGTGTCTGGGAGGGGGGGGGGGTCTCTCTGGAGGAAGGAAAATGCATCCATGGATGTGGATGAAAGGTGGGTCTATGGGTGGGGGAGTGGAAGATGTGTCTATGGTTGGGGGATAAGAGGAGAGTCTTAAGGGTGAGGAATGAAAGGCAGGTCTATGGAAAGGATGAAAGGCAGGGTGAGGGATGGAAGAGGGGGCTATGGGGGGGATACAAGGTAGGTCTATGGGTGGGGGATGATAGGTGGATCTATGGGTGGAGGATAAAAGGAGTGGGTCTATTGGTAGAGGACGAAAAGTGGGTTTATGGTGAAAGATAAAAGATGGGTCTATGGGTGGAGGACAAAAGATGGGTCTATGGGTAGAGGACAAAAGAAGGGATCCCTTCACTGCAACTAGGGGGCCAAGCCCAACCCCTGAAAAACACCCCCACACTATAATCCCCCCTCCACCAACCTTTACACTTGGCACAATGCAGTCAGGCAAGTACTGTTCTCCTGGCCACCACCAAACCCAGACACGTCCATCGGATTGCCAGACAGAGAAGTGTGATTGGTCACTCCAGAGAACACGTCTCTCCTGCTCTAGAGTCCAGTGGCAGCGTGCTTTACACCACGGCATGCGATGCTTTGCATTGCACTTGGTGATGGAAGGCTTGGATGCAGCTGCTCGGCCATGGAAACCCATTCCATGAAGCTCTCTACGCACTGTTGTTGGGCTCATCTGAAGGCCACACCAAGTTTGGAGGTCTTTAGCTATTGACTCTGCAGACAGTTGGTGACTTCTGCGCACTGTGCGCTTCAGCATGCGCTGACCCCGCCCTGTCATGTGACGTGGCCTACCACTTGGTGGCTGAGTGGCTGTTGTTCCCAGTTGCTTCCACTTTGTTATAATCCCACTAACAGTTGAGCGTGGAATATTTATTAGCCAGGAAATGTCACGGATGGACTTATTGCCCTAGTGGCCACCTATCACGGGACCACGCTTGGAGTCACTGAGCTCCTGAGAGCGACCCATTCTTTCACCAATGTTTGTAGAAGCCGTCTGCATGCCTAGGGGCTTGATTGTATACACCTGTGTCCATGGAGGGGATTGGAAGACCTGAATCACATGATATGGAGGGGATTGGAAGACCTGAATCACATGATATGGAGGGGATTGGAGCACCTGAATCACATGATTTGGAGGGGATTGGAACACCTGAATCACATGATATGGAGGGGATTGGAACACCTGAATCATATGATATGGAGGGGATTGGAACACCTGAATCACATGATTGGGAGGGGATTGGAGCACCTGAATCACGATTGGGAGGGGATTGGAACACCTGTATCACATGATATGGAGGGGATTGGAGCACCTGAATCACATGATTCGGAGGGGATTGGAACACCTGAATCACATGATACGGAAGGGATTGGAACACCTGAATCACATGACATGGAGGGGATTGGAACAGCTGAATCACATGGTTTGGAGGGGATTGGAACACCTGAATCACATGATATGGAGGGGATCGGAACACCTGAATCACATGATTGGGAGGGGATTGGAACACCTGAATCACATGATATGGAGAGGATTGGAACACCTGAATCCCATGATTGGGAGGGGATTGGAAGACCTGAATCACATGATTGGGAGGGGATGGGAACACCTGAATCACATGATTTGGAGGGGATTGGAACACCTGAATCACATGATATGGAGGGGATTGGAACACCTGAATCACGATTGGGAGGGGATTGGAGCACCTGAATCACATGATATGGAGAGGATTGGAACACCTGAATCCCATGATTGGGAGGGGATTGGAAGACCTGAATCACATGATTGGGAGGGGATGGGAACACCTGAATCACATGATTTGGAGGGGATTGGAACACCTGAATCACATGATATGGAGGGGATTGGAACACCTGAATCACGATTGGGAGGGGATTGGAGCACCTGAATCACATGATATGGAGGGCGGGCCCAATACTATTGCCAATATAGTGTGTATATATATATATTGTATGACGTATTAAAGAATCCAGAGCCTGGTTGATGTTTCTCATCCCGCAGAAGAATGAAGAGTGACGATCACTATGGAGGAAGATTGGGGCTTATTCCACTCAGGATGTTATCTTTGTCCTGATAGGACGCCAGGCTGCATGTGACGCGACGTTATAAGTTACACTTTTGGGTTTTCTGTAACACAAGTGACGCTCTGCGCGGGCGAATCGCCATTTATTACCAGCGGCCGCTCTGCGACTGATCTCATCAGCCTCTTCTTGGAAGTCGGGTATCGATGAGCAGCGACAAGCGGATTAGAATGGATCTGTTTGCTAATTGAGCGAAATGTAACATTCGTTACTCCTGAGAGGACCTCTAATGATCCGTCATGTGACATGAGGGACTCATTACGGGGAGCGGCGCTGACATCAAACGTCCTGGCCGCAACCACCACAGTGATGAAACGGGACCCCGATGAAGAACGGGTCGGGAAAGGGGGGGGGGGGGCAAGGGACTGAATCTCAAATATTTAGCAGCAAACTCATCGGATTTGGTAAAAAAATATACACTTCAGCTGTCTACACGTCAAGGACTCGAGGAAGATCCTCACTTGCTTCTGTCCTGCAGATTTCATGCACTTGTGGCCATCCAGCACGTTGTACCTTAACCACTAGCCACCGGGCACTGATACCCCCCCCCCCCCCCCCCCAGGCCAAATTTCAGCTTTCAGCGCTGTCATACTTTGAATGACAATTGCGCGGTCATGCAACTCTGTACTGATATGAAATTTTTATCATTTTTTTGAGACAGATAGAGCTTTCTTTTGGTGGTATTTACTCACCTCGGGGAGTTTTATTTTTTGCTAAACAAACCAAAAACCACTGAAAATGTTTAAAAAAAAAAAAGTTTTTTCTTAGTTTGTGTTATAACATTTTGTAAATAAGTGATTTGTTCCCTTCACTGATGTGCGCTAATGAGGCTGTAGTGATGGGAACTGATAGGCTGCACTGATAGGTGACACTGATGGACACTGATAGGTGGCACTGATGGGCACTAATGAGGAGGCACTGGTAGGTGGCACTGATGGGCACTGAAAGGCAGCACTCATATATGGCACTGATAGGCGGCACTGACTGGCACTGTTAGGTGGCACTAATAGGCAGCACTGATGGGCACTGATGAGGAGGCACTGGTAGGTGGCACTGATGGGCACTGATGAGGAGGCACTGGTAGGTGGCACTGATGGGCACTGATGAGGAGGCACTGGTAGGTGGCACTGATGGGCACTGATGAGGAGGCACTGGTAGGTGGCACTGACTGGCACTGTTAGGCGGCACTGATAGGCAGCACTGATGGGAACTGATAGGCGGCACTGATAGGCAGCACTGATGCGCACTGATAGGCTACACTGACTGGCAGCACTGATAGGTACCACTGACTGGCATTGATAGGTGGCACTGATGAGGAGGCACTGGTAGGTGGCACTGATGGGCATTGACAGGCATCACTGAAGGGCACTGAAAGGCAGCACTCATATATGGCACCGATAGGCGGCACTGACTGGCACTGTTAGGTGGCACTGATGCGCACTGATAGGCGGCACTGACTGGCATTGATAGGTGGCAATGAAAGGCAGCTCAGATGGGCACTGATAGGCACTAGCAGGTGGCATGGATGAGCACTGACAGGTGGCACTGCTGGGGCTACACCGATCATCAGTGTAGATGTCCCCTCCGAGGAATGCAGATCACCGGCTCTCCGCTCCTCTCCTCTGTCAGCGTGACAGCTCGTGAGAAGAGGAATGCCAATAACCGGCATTTCCCTGTTTACATGTGACCAGCTGTGATTGGACACAGCTGATCACATGACTGAGCCGACATCTTCGGCTCTTTCCATTGATCTGTGATCAGCTGTGTCCGAGGGACACAATGCACCACCGATGGCCGCGCTGTGCGGTCCCGGAGCCACGCATGCGCGGTTAGAATGGGAGACGTCATATGACTCCTCCCAGAACGAGAGAAACGCCTTGCGCCCGTCATTACCTTATATGGCAGGTGGGAGGCGGTTAACTAAGCCCAGTACAGAGGAAGAGGATATCGGGCGAATGACCATCCGAATCGAAATAGAAGAGGTTACTAAAGTGGTGAAAATTCTTGTACAACAAAAAGAAAACTGTAAAAGTGATGTCATGTGTTGAATTTTCGCATGAAAAATGTACTGATTAGCCCCTTCCCGCCTGAGGGTAAAACAGAGGTTAATGCCTAAGCACAATTTTGCAGCTTTGGCATGTGTCCGTATCATCACAATTACCAGGTGGAGTATGCCGCATTTCTTTCAGGACACATTGGACTTTTCTGGTGGTAAATGTTAACTTATATCTCTTGATTTTTTTTTATCAATGGAAAACTGGCCCAAAATAGTAAAAAAAAATTTTTAAAAAATGATATTTAGCTATATATTTCTTGCTACTACCATAAACTAAAATCAAATATTGGTACCCAAGTGCAACCACTCCTATATACTGCTTGTGAATGCAGACACCCTTCTATACTGCTGCAACACTCATATTTACATAGTTAGTCTGGCTGAAAAAAGACAAAAGCCCATCCAGTTCAACCATAACGAAAAAAAAAAGAAGTTATACTCCTCCACCCACAGCTGATCCAGAGGAAGGGAAAAAAAAAAGAGCAAAGCACGATCCAATCTCCTCCTGCTGGGAAACATTCCTTCCTGATCCCCCGAGAGGCAATCGGATATTCCCTGGATCACTGTAAGGGACCGCCCGGCGGTACTACTAGCACTCCACTGAATAGGCGTCCCCAGCGCACGGAGTCTAAGTCCCAGGGTGCTTGTTCACCAGGGCCCCTGATGGTGGGGATGGACTTGGAGCTCCCTGAGACCAGGTCGTGACTACCGGGTGCGTCCGTCAGTGGTAGTAGTATGCGCCAAGGGCTCCCACGGGGAAGAGTCTGATGTGAGGAGGTCAGAAGACCCCACTGCACGGGATGGATGGATGGATGAGCAGGGTCAGACGGGCCGGGTCGGTAACAGAGAGGGCGGCAAGGTACAAGGCAGCGGGCATAGAATGGTCGGGTCACACGCCAGGTCAGCAACAGCAGGTCAAATCCAATAGGGGGCATTCAGGAGAGAGGTCAGGCAAAGCAAGGGTCAGAACAGGCGAAAACAGCAAGGTCAGGTACAATCCGGGTCAATAACTTACAGGGTACAGGTTCACAGGATTCAGAATGCAGGAAAGACCAGAAGGCACTGAATGACAGCTCAGGGTCGTTTAAATATCCCGCCCTGCGCTGCCATTGGTGCCCAACGGGCGGCCGCGGCTTCTACTGCGCATGCGCGAACTCGAACGCCGCGGCCGGCCCGGAACCAGTGCTCGAGTCCCTGCGCCGGGCGGCATACTGCGCCTGCGCCGGGACCAACGCGGCGGGGATCGAGGGGATCCCTGACATTGCCCCCCCCCTACGGGCAACCTCCGGATGCCCATCCGATCTCTCCACCACGGGTGATCGCGAAAGAACCTCCGGACAAGTCTGGGTGCATGGACATTATGGGCCGGTTCCCAAGAATTGTCCTCAGGACCATAGCCCTTCCATTTGATAAGGAATTGGGTCTGGCCTCCCCTCCTTCGACACTTCAGGATTGTTTCAACCTCAAATTCTTCTTCTCCTTCGACCGTTACCGCTTCCGGGGGTCTAGATTCCCGGTCAGGGAAGGCATCTGGGACCACAGGCTTCAGAAGGGACACATGAAAGACCGGGTGGATCTTGAGCGTGTCAGGGAGGGCGAGTTCATAGGCTACTTCGTTAACCATCCGTTTAATGCAGAAGGGGCCTATAAATTTGGGTCCCAATTTCTTCGATGGGCAAAGCATCTTTAGATTGGACGTCGCCAGCCAAACCTTCTCCCCAGGCCGCAATACCAGATCGCCTCTCCGTTTCCTGTTGAATGCTTTCCTGTAGTCTTCCTGGGCCCGACTGATGGCCACTTGAAGCTTCTCATTGTTCGCAGCGAAGAACGTTACCACATCCTGTGTTGCTGGTACTGGGCATTCCGACACCAAATCCGGGAGGAAGACTGGGTGAAAGCCATAGTTGGCGAAGAACGGGGACTGCCCTGTTGCTGAGTGGCGGGCGTTGTTATACGCAAATTCCGCTAAAGGAAGAAGTGGCAGCCAGTCATCTTGAGTAAACGAGGTACAGCATCTCAAATATTGCTCCAAGGTCTGATTGGTCCTTTCGGTTTGACCGTTAGTTTGAGGGTGGAACGCAGAAGAGAGAGATAATTTGATGTCCAGGGCTTTGCACAGTGCTCTCCAGAATCTGGACGTGAACTGGACCCCTCGGTCCGAGACAATGTCTTCGGGGACCCCATGCAACCTGACTACCTCACGAATGAAGACTCGCGCGGTCTCGGCCGCCGAGGGGGTCTTCTTCAACGGGATGAAGTGGGCCATCTTGGACAAGCGGTCCACGACTACCAGGATTGCCGTGTGGTCTCGGGATGGCGGAAGCTCGACTATAAAGTCTAGTGAGATCTTTTGCCAAGGCCGTTCAGGAATAGGTAAGGGTCGCAGCAGACCCCAAACCTTGTTTCTTGAGGGCTTGTTCTTCTGGCAGGTGACACAGGACCTGACATAGCCCTTACAATCTTTAGCCATGTCTGGCCACCAGAATGAGCGTCGGAGAAGTTCCAGGGTCTTTTCTGGGCCAAAGTGCCCCGCCATTGGGTGGTCGTGGCAATGCCCCAAGACCAGGGTTCGAGCTTCTTCCGGCACCACAATTCGATCTTCCCTCCATAGGAGTCCCCCCTTGTTCTGGAGTGGCCCTCCGCCTGGGGTAGAGAAGTTTGTGGATGCCTCCATTAGCCTGGAACGAAGGTCCGACTGAAGGACCAAGAAGTTACCCGAGGATAGGATGGTGTCAAGTACTGGGGTCTCCTTGGCGTCTTCGTACATCCGTGATAACGCATCCGGCTTGGTGTTCTTTGATCCCGGCCGGTACGTAATATGGAAGTTGAATCTTGAAAAGAATAGTGCCCATCTCGCCTGTCGCGGGCGTAGACGCTTGGCAGTTCTCAGATACTCTAAGTTCTTATGGTCAGTAAATATTAAGATGGGGTGCACCGCACCTTCCAGCAGGTACCTCCATTCCTCTAACGCCGTTTTGATCGCTAGTAGCTCACGGTCACCGATATCATAGTTCCTCTCCGCTGGGGTCAGTTTCCGTGAGAAGAACGCTACCGGGTGGAGCAGTTCCTTGGTGCCTTTTCGTTGGGAGAGGATGGAGCCTACCGCATTCTCCGATGCATCTACCTCCAAGATGTAGGGCAGAGCGGCGTCTGGGTGACCCAAAATGGGTGCCGAAGTGAACAGCTTCTTTAAGGCATCGAAAGCTTCCTGCGCTTCTGGTGTCCATCTGAATCGGGTCCCCAGCTTGGTTAGCTGAGTAATGGGGGAGACCAGACCCGAGAAGTTCTTGATGAACTTCCGGTAAAAATTTGCAAAGCCGATGAATCGCTGGACTCCTTTCCTGTCTGTGGGTTCAGGCCAATCCAGTATTGCAGCGACCTTCTGGGGATCCATCGCGACCCCCGCGGTGGAGATAATCAGGCCCAAGAAGGCAATGCTGGATTGTTCAAAACAACATTTTTCTGCCTTGGCGTACAACCCATGCTGCCGCAGCCGCCCCAATACTTTCGCTACATGTATTCTGTGTTCCCCCAGAGACGGGGAAAAAATCAGAATGTCGTCTAAATAAACGATCACAAAGACATCCAGAAAATCTCTAAAAATATCATTTACAAAATGTTGAAACGTGGCCGGAGCATTGCACAACCCGAACGGCATGACCAGATATTCAAAATGACCGAAGCGGGTGCGGAAGGCCGTCTTCCACTCGTCCCCCTCCCTTATGCGAATCAAGTTGTACGCCCCCCTCAGATCCAGCTTGGTAAAAACTACTGCTGACTTTAAACTTTGGAACAGTTCAGGTACTAACGGTAGTGGGTAACGGTTTTTTATCGTGACCCTGTTCAATTCCCTGTAATCGATACATGGCCTTAAGGTTTTGTCCTTCTTTTCAACAAAGAAGATTCCCGCCCCCGCCGGTGAAGTGGAGTGGCGGATGAACCCCTTCTGGAGGCTGTCCTCGATATATTCCTTTAGGGCCCCCAATTCGGGCTCTGAAAGGGGGAAGATTCGCCCAAAAGGAATTTCTGAGCCGGGTAACAGGTCAATGGGGCAGTCATAAGGGCGGTGGGGGGGTAGAGTATCAGCTCCCCGTTTGCTGAACACATCTAGAAACCCATGGTAGACCGCAGGGATTACTTGTTTTAATTCAGCTTCCACCTCAGAGCACAGGAGGATTTGGGGGGCCCCCGGGCCCGAAGTGCGGCAGTATATCCGACAGTATGGGGAAGGGAACGTGATTACTCCGGTTTCCCAGTCAATCTGGGGGTTATGGGCCCGTAACCATGGGAGCCCCAGAATGACTGGGAAGAGGGGTGAAGCTATAGCATCCAGGCGGAGGAGTTCCTGGTGCTGGCCGGCAATGACAGTGGTGATGGAGGGGGTTTCCTGGTTCACTACCCCCGATTTTATTCGGGAACCGTCGGCCAAATAAATATTGAACCCCTTTTGTTTCAATTGAAGGGGAATACCCTGCTGGTGAGCAAAATTAATATCCACGAAGCAGCTGCATGCCCCAGAGTCAATTATGGCCGATACTTCCACGGTCCTTTCTGGAAGCTGAAAGGAAAGGGGTACCACTAAGTATTGGGGTGGACCAACATTGCCAATGGATAAGGAAGAAGAGGTGCACTTACTCAGTTTCTGCGGGCAGGAACGCGCCATATGACCAGCTTCACCACAGTAGAGGCACAGGTTCTGGGATCGTCTGCGCAGATGTTCCTCTGGGGATAGTTTAGGCCGTGCCAGGCCGAGCTGCATGGGTTCGGGGTTGTCTCCAGGTGGCCGGTTTTGGATGACTGGCCTAGGTGTTTGACTGGGACCCTGAAATGATCCCCAGGGATTTCCATGACCCTGGCCGGACCTCTCAAACCTGCGTTCCCGCAGTCTACGGTCAATTTTAATGGTCAGTGCTATTAGGTCCTCTAAAGTCTCAGGTACCTCCACCCGGGCGAGCTCGTCTTTCAGGCCGTCTGATAGGCCAACACGGAACTGATGCAGGAGTGCGAACTCGTTCCAGCGAGTATCCCCCATCCACCGCCTAAATTCAGATGCGTACTCCTCCGCCGCTCGGCGGCCTTGCCGGAGTGTGTACAGAGTAGCTTCAGCAGAAGCTGCCCGCTGCGGGTCATCATAAAGGATGGCCATAGCATCAAAAAAACTGTCAACCGAACCAAGGTGAGGGTCATTTTTTCCCCGTAATCGATGGGCCCAGTCTTGGGGTTCACCCTGCAGGAGGGATATGACGAACCCCACCTTCACGGATTCAGTCATGAAGGTTCAGGGTTGTAGCTCAAAATAGAGGAGACAGGACTCGCGGAATGATCTAAAACGTGTGCGGTCCCCGTGGAAACGTTCTGGTAAGGGTACTCGGGGGTCGGCCGCCGGGAGTGGTGCGAGTGCCCCAGACACCAGCACAGGGGCTGCTACAGCTGGAGGTGTGGGGACCGCGGCCTGTGGGGCAGGAACGGATATAGTGCAGGCCTGGAATTGAGTTTCAATCTGCTGACATCTATCCTGCAGGGCCGATACGGTCTGTGTCAAATTGGACAGGTGCCTGCAGATCTCCTCCAGCGGCGAGGGACCTCCTCTAGACTCAGTCATGGCCTTCTGGTACTGTAAGGGACCGCCCGGCGGTACTACTAGCACTCCACTGAATAGGCGTCCCCAGCGCACGGAGTCTAAGTCCCAGGGTGCTTGTTCACCAGGGCCCCTGATGGTGGGGATGGACTTGGAGCTCCCTGAGACCAGGTCGTGACTACCGGGTGCGTCCGTCAGTGGTAGTAGTATGCGCAAGGGGCTCCCACGGGGAAGAGTCTGATGTGAGGAGGTCAGAAGACCCCACTGCACGGGATGGATGGATGGATGAGCAGGGTCAGACGGGCCGGGTCGGTAACAGAGAGGGCGGCAAGGTACAAGGCAGCGGGCATAGAATGGTCGGGTCACACGCCAGGTCAGCAACAGCAGGTCAAATCCAATAGGGGGCATTCAGGAGAGAGGTCAGGCAAAGCAAGGGTCAGAACAGGCGAAAACAGCAAGGTCAGGTTCAATCCGGGTCAATAACTTACAGGGTACAGGTTCACAGGATTCAGAATGCAGGAAAGACCAGAAGGCACTGAATGACAGCTCAGGGTCGTTTAAATATCCCGCCCTGCGCTGCCATTGGTGCCCAACGGGCGGCCGCGGCTTCTACTGCGCATGCGCGAACTCGAACGCCGCGGCCGGCCCGGAACCAGTGCTCGAGTCCCTGCGCCGGGCGGCATACTGCGCCTGCGCCGGGACCAACGCGGCGGGGATCGAGGGGATCCCTGACAATCACCTTTCCCTATAAATGTTATATCCAGTTATATTCTGTGTATCCAAGAAAGAATCCAGGACTTTCCTACAGCAATCCACTGAGCTGGCCACAACCAACTCTGGAGGGAGTCTATTCCACATTCTCACAGCTCTTACTGTGAAGAAACCTTTCCGTGTTTGGAGATTAAATTTCTTTTCCTCCAGACGTAAAGAGCCCCCCTTGTCCTCTTTGATGACCTCAGGGGGAAGAACTACACCGAGTTCACTATATGAACCACTGATGTATTATACATGGAGATCATATCCCCCCTTATGTATTATACATGGAGATCATATCCCCCCTTATGTATTATACATGGAGATCATATCCCCCCTTATGTATTATACATGGAGATCATATCCCCCCTTATGTATTATACATGGAGATCATATCCCCCCATTATGTATTATACATGGAGATCATATCCCCCCTTATGTATTATACATGGAGATCATATCCCCCCTTATGTATTATACATGGAGATCATATCCCCCTTATGTATTATACATGGAGATCATATCCCCCCTTATGTATTATACATGGAGATCATATCCCCCCTTATGTATTATACATGGAGATCATATCCCCCCTTATGTATTATACGTGGAGATCGTATCCCCCCTTATGTATTATACGTGGAGATCATATCCCCCCTTATGTATTATACATGGAGATCATATCCCCCCCTATGTATTATACATGGAGATCATATCCCCCCTTATGTATTATACATGGAGATCATATCCCCCCCTATGTATTATACATGGAGATCATATCCCCCTTATGTATTATACATGGAGATCATATCCCCCCTTATGTATTATACATGGAAATCATATCCCCCCTTATGTATTATGCATGGAGATCATATCCCCCCTTATGTATTATACATGGAGATCATATCCCCTCTTATGTATTATACATGGAGATCATATCCTCCCTTATGTATTATACATGGAGATCATATCCCCCCTTATGTATTATACATGGAGATCATATCCCCCCCCCCCCCTTATGTATTATACATGGAGATCATATCCCCCCTTATGTATTATACATGGAGATCATATCCCCCCTTATATATTATACATGGTGATCATATCCCCCTTATGTATTATACATGGAGATCATATCCCCCCTTATGTATTATACATGGAGATCATATCCCCCCTTATGTATTATACATGGAGATCATATCCCCCTTATGTATTATACATGGAGATCATATCCCCCCCTTATGTATTATACATGGAGATCATATCCCCCCTCATATATTATACATGGAGATCATATCCCCCCTTATGTATTATACATGGAGATCATATCCCCCCTTATGTATTATACATGGAGATCATATCCCCCCCTTATGTATTATACATGGAGATCATATCCCCCCTTATGTATTATACGTGGAGATCATATCCCCCCTTATGTATTATACGTGGAGATCGTATCCCCCCTTATGTATTATACATGGAGATCATATCCCCCCTTATGTATTATACATGGAGATCATATCCCCCCCTATGTATTATACATGGAGATCATATCCCCCCTTATGTATTATACATGGAGATCATATCCCCCCCTTATGTATTATACATGGAGATCATATCCCCCCTTATGTATTATACATGGAGATCATATCCCCCCCTTATGTATTATACATGGTGATCATATCCCCCCTATGTATTATACATGGAGATCATATCCCCCTTATGTATTATACATGGAGATCATATCCCCCCTTATGTATTATACATGGAAATCATATCCCCCCTTATGTATTATACATGGAGATCATATCCCTCTTATGTATTATACATGGAGATCATATCCCCCCCTTATGTATTATACATGGAGATCATATCCCCTCTTATGTATTATACATTGAGATCATATCCCCCCTTATGTATTATACATGGAGATCATATCCCCCCTTATGTATTATACATGGAGATCATATCCCCCCCCCCTTATGTATTATACATGGAGATCATATCCCCTCTTATGTATTATACATGGAGATCATATCCTCCCTTATGTATTATACATGGAGATCATATCCCCCCTTATGTATTATACATGGAGATCATATCCCCCCTTATGTATTATACATGGAGATCATATCCCCCCCCCTTATGTATTATACATGGAGATCATATCCCCCCTTATGTATTATACATGGAGATCATATCCCCCCTTATGTATTATACATGGAGATCATATCCCCCCTTATATATTATACATGGTGATCATATCCCCCTTATGTATTATACATGGAGATCATATCCCCCCTTATGTATTATACATGGAGATCATATCCCCCCTTATGTATTATACATGGAGATCATATCCCCCTTATGTATTATACATGGAGATCATATCCCCCCCTTATGTATTATACATGGAGATCATATCCCCCCTCATATATTATACATGGAGATCATATCCCCCCTTATGTATTATACATGGAGATCATATCCCCCCTTATGTATTATACATGGAGATCATATCCCCCCCTTATGTATTATACATGGAGATCATATCCCCCTTATGTATTATACGTGGAGATCATATCCCCCCTTATGTATTATACGTGGAGATCGTATCCCCCCTTATGTATTATACATGGAGATCATATCCCCCCTTATGTATTATACATGGAGATCATATCCCCCCCTATGTATTATACATGGAGATCATATCCCCCCTTATGTATTATACATGGAGATCATATCCCCCCCTTATGTATTATACATGGAGATCATATCCCCCCTTATGTATTATACATGGAGATCATATCCCCCCTTATGTATTATACATGGTGATCATATCCCCCCTATGTATTATACATGGAGATCATATCCCCCTTATGTATTATACATGGAGATCATATCCCCCCTTATGTATTATACATGGAAATCATATCCCCCCTTATGTATTATACATGGAGATCATATCCCCCCTTATGTATTATACATGGAGATCATATCCCTCTTATGTATTATACATGGAGATCATATCCCCCCCTTATGTATTATACATGGAGATCATATCCCCTCTTATGTATTATACATTGAGATCATATCCCCCCTTATGTATTATACATGGAGATCATATCCCCCCTTATGTATTATACATGGAGATCATATCCCCCCCCCTTATGTATTATACATGGAGATCATATCCCCCCTTATGTATTATACATGGAGATCATATCCCCCCTTATGTATTATACATGGAGATCATATCCCCCCTTATATATTATACATGGTGATCATATCCCCCTTATGTATTATACATGGAGATCATATCCCCCCTTATGTATTATACATGGAGATCATATCCCCCCTTATGTATTATACATGGAGATCATATCCCCCTTATGTATTATACATGGAGATCATATCCCCCCCTTATGTATTATACATGGAGATCATATCCCCCCTCATATATTATACATGGAGATCATATCCCCCCTTATGTATTATACATGGAGATCATATCCCCCCTTATGTATTATACATGGAGATCATATCCCCCCCTTATGTATTATACATGGAGATCATATCCCCCCTTATGTATTATACATGGAGATCACATCCCCCCTTATGTATTATACATGGAGATCATATCCCCCCTTATGTATTATACATGGAGATCATACCCCCCTTATGTATTATACATGGTGATCATATCCCCCCTTATGTATTATACATGGAGATCATATCCCCCTTATGTATTATACATGGAGATCATATCCCCCCTTATGTATTATACATGGAGATCATATCCCTCTTATGTATTATACATGGAGATCATATCCCCCCCTTATGTATTATACATGGAGATCATATCCCCTCTTATGTATTATACATGGAGATCATATCCTCCCTTATGTATTATACATGGAGATCATATCCCCCCTTATGTATTATACATGGAGATCATATCCCCCCCCCCCTTATGTATTATACATGGAGATCATATCCCCCCTTATGTATTATACATGGAGATCATATCCCCCTTATGTATTATACATGGAGATCATATCCCCCCTTATGTATTATACATAGAGATCATATCCCCCCTTATGTATTATACATGGAGATCATATCCCCCCTTATGTATTATACATGGAGATCATATCCCCCCTTATGTATTATACATGGAGATCATATCCCCCCTTATGTATTATACATGGAGATCATATCCCCCCCCCCTTATGTATTATACATGGAGATCATATCCCCCCCCCTTATGTATTATACATGGAGATCATATCCCCCCTTATGTATTATACATGGAGATCATATCCCCCCTTATGTATTATACATGGAGATCATATCCCCCCTTATATATTATACATGGAGATCATATCCCCCCTTATGTATTATACATGGAGATCATATCCCCCCCTTATGTATTATACATGGAGATCATATCCCCCCTTATGTATTATACATGGAGATCACATCCCCCCTTATGTATTATACATGGTGATCATATCCCTCTTATGTATTATACATGGAGATCATATCCCCCTTATGTATTATACATGGAGATCATATCCCCCCTTATGTATTATACATGGTGATCATATCCCCCCTTATGTATTATACATGGTGATCATATCCCCCCCTTATGTATTATACATGGAGATCATACCCCCCTTATGTATTATACATGGTGATCATATCCCCCCTTATGTATTATACATGGAGATCATATCCCCCTTATGTATTATACATGGAGATCACATCCCCCCTTATGTATTATACATGGTGATCATATCCCCCCTTATGTATTATACATGGAGATCATATCCCCCTTATGTATTATACATGGAGATCACATCCCCCCTTATGTATTATACATGGAGATCATATCCCCCCCTTATGTATTATACATGGAGATCATATCCCTCTTATGTATTATACATGGAGATCATATCCCCCCTTATGTATTATACATGGAGATCATATCCCCCCCTTATGTATTATACATGGAGATCATATCCCCTCTTATGTATTATACATGGAGATCATATCCCCCCTTATGTATTATACATGGAGATCATATCCCCCCTTATGTATTATACATGGAGATCATATCCCCCCCCCCTTATGTATTATACATGGAGATCATATCCCCCCTTATGTATTATACATGGAGATCATATCCCCCCTTATGTATTATACATGGAGATCATATCCCCCCTTATGTATTATACATGGAGATCATATCCCCCCTTATGTATTATACATAGAGATCATATCCCCCCTTATGTATTATACATGGAGATCATATCCCCCCTTATGTATTATACATGGAGATCATATCCCCCCTTATGTATTATACATGGAGATCATATCCCCCTTATGTATTATACATGGAGATCATATCCCCCCTTATGTATTATACATAGAGATCATATCCCCCCTTATGTATTATACATGGAGATCATATCCCCCCTTATGTATTATACATGGAGATCATATCCCCCCTTATGTATTATACATGGAGATCATACCCCCCTTATGTATTATACATGGAGATCATATCCCCCCTTATGTATTATACATAGAGATCATATCCCCCCTTATGTATTATACATGGAGATCATATCCCCCCTTATGTATTATACATGGTGATCACATCCCCCCTTATGTATTATACATGGTGATCATATCCCCCCTTATGTATTATACATGGAGATCATATCCCCCCTTATGTATTATACATAGAGATCATATCCCCCCTTATGTATTATACATGGAGATCATATCCCCCCTTATGTATTATACATGGTGATCATATCCCCCCTTATGTATTATACATGGAGATCATACCCCCCTTATGTATTATACATGGAGATCATATCCCCCTTATGTATTATACATGGAGATCATATCCCCCCTTATGTATTATACATGGAGATCATATCCCCCCCTTATGTATTATACATGGAGATCATATCCCCCCCTTATGTATTATACATGGAGATCATATCCCCCCTTATGTATTATACATGGAGATCATATCCCCCCTTATGTATTATACATGGAGATCATATCCCCCTTATGTATTATACATGGAGATCATATCCCCCCCTTATGTATTATACATGGAGATCATATCCCCCCCTTATGTATTATACATGGAGATCATATCCCCCCTTATGTATTATACATGGAGATCATATCCCCCCTTATGTAATATACATGGAGATCATATCCCCCTTATGTATTATACATGGAGATCATATCCCCCCTTATGTATTATACATGGAGATCATATCCCCCCTTATGTATTATACATGGAGATCATATCCCCCCTTATGTATTATACATGGAGATCATATCCCCCCTTATGTATTATACATGGAGATCATATCCCCCCCTTATGTATTATACATGGAGATCATATCCCCCCTTATGTATTATACATGGAGATCATATCCCCCCTTATGTATTATACATGGAGATCATATCCCCCCCTTATGTATTATACATGGTGATCATATCCCCCCTTATGTATTATACATGGAGATCATATACCCCTTATGTATTATACATGGTGATCATATCCCCCCCCCCCTTATGTATTATACATGGAGATCATATCCCCCTTATGTATTATACATGGAGATCATATCCCCCCTTATGTATTATACATGGAGATCATATCCCCCCTTATGTATTATACATGGTGATCATATCCCCCCTTATGTATTATACATGGAGATCATATCCCCCTTATGTATTATACATGGAGATCACATCCCCCCTTATGTATTATACATGGAGATCATATCCCCCCCTTATGTATTATACATGGAGATCATATCCCTCTTATGTATTATACATGGAGATCATATCCCCCCCTTATGTATTATACATGGAGATCATATCCCCTCTTATGTATTATACATGGAGATCATATCCTCCCTTATGTATTATACATGGTGATCATATCCCCCTTATGTATTATACATGGAGATCATATCCCCCCTTATGTATTATACATGGAGATCATATCCCCCCCCCCTTATGTATTATACATGGAGATCATATCCCCCCTTATGTATTATACATGGAGATCATATCCCCCTTATGTATTATACATGGAGATCATATCCCCCCTTATGTATTATACATAGAGATCATATCCCCCCTTATGTATTATACATGGAGATCATATCCCCCCCTTATGTATTATACATGGAGATCATATCCCCCCCTTATGTATTATACATGGAGATCATATCCCCCCTTATGTATTATACATGGAGATCATATCCCCCCCCCCCTTATGTATTATACATGGAGATCATATCCCCCCCCCCTTATGTATTATACATGGAGATCATATCCCCCCTTATGTATTATACATGGAGATCATATCCCCCCTTATGTATTATACATGGAGATCATATCCCCCCTTATATATTATACATGGAGATCATATCCCCCCTTATGTATTATACATGGAGATCATATCCCCCCCTTATGTATTATACATGGAGATCATATCCCCCCTTATGTATTATACATGGAGATCACATCCCCCCTTATGTATTATACATGGTGATCATATCCCTCTTATGTATTATACATGGAGATCATATCCCCCTTATGTATTATACATGGAGATCATATCCCCCCTTATGTATTATACATGGTGATCATATCCCCCCTTATGTATTATACATGGAGATCATATCCCCCTTATGTATTATACATGGAGATCACATCCCCCCTTATGTATTATACATGGTGATCATATCCCCCCTTATGTATTATACATGGAGATCATATCCCCCTTATGTATTATACATGGAGATCACATCCCCCCTTATGTATTATACATGGAGATCATATCCCCCCCTTATGTATTATACATGGAGATCATATCCCTCTTATGTATTATACATGGAGATCATATCCCCCCCTTATGTATTATACATGGAGATCATATCCCCTCTTATGTATTATACATGGAGATCATATCCTCCCTTATGTATTATACATGGAGATCATATCCCCCCTTATGTATTATACATAGAGATCATATCCCCCCTTATGTATTATACATGGAGATCATATCCCCCCTTATGTATTATACATGGAGATCATATCCCCCCTTATGTATTATACATGGAGATCATATCCCCCTTATGTATTATACATGGAGATCATATCCCCCCTTATGTATTATACATGGAGATCATATCCCCCCTTATGTATTATACATGGAGATCATACCCCCCTTATGTATTATACATGGAGATCATATCCCCCCTTATGTATTATACATAGAGATCATATCCCCCCTTATGTATTATACATGGAGATCATATCCCCCCCTTATGTATTATACATGGTGATCATATCCCCCCTTATGTATTATACATGGTGATCATATCCCCCCTTATGTATTATACATGGAGATCATATCCCCCCTTATGTATTATACATAGAGATCATATCCCCCCCTTATGTATTATACATGGAGATCATATCCCCCCTTATGTATTATACATGGAGATCATATCCCCCTTATGTATTATACATGGAGATCATACCCCCCTTATGTATTATACATGGAGATCATATCCCCCTTATGTATTATACATGGAGATCATATCCCCCCTTATGTATTATACATGGAGATCATATCCCCCCCTTATGTATTATACATGGAGATCATATCCCCCCCTTATGTATTATACATGGAGATCATATCCCCCCTTATGTATTATACATGGAGATCATATCCCCCCTTATGTATTATACATGGAGATCATATCCCCCTTATGTATTATACATGGAGATCATATCCCCCCCTTATGTATTATACATGGAGATCATATCCCCCCTTATGTATTATACATGGAGATCATATCCCCCCTTATGTATTATACATGGAGATCATATCCCCCCTTATGTATTATACATGGAGATCATATCCCCCTTATGTATTATACATGGAGATCATATCCCCCCTTATGTATTATACATGGAGATCATATCCCCCCTTATGTATTATACATGGAGATCATATCCCCCCTTATGTATTATACATGGAGATCATATCCCCCCTTATGTATTATACATGGAGATCATATCCCCCCCTTATGTATTATACATGGAGATCATATCCCCCCTTATGTATTATACATGGAGATCATATCCCCCCTTATGTATTATACATGGAGATCATATCCCCCCCTTATGTATTATACATGGTGATCATATCCCCCCTTATGTATTATACATGGAGATCATATACCCCTTATGTATTATACATGGTGATCATATCCCCCCCCCCCTTATGTATTATACATGGAGATCATATCCCCCTTATGTATTATACATGGAGATCATATCCCCCCTTATGTATTATACATGGAGATCATATCCCCCCTTATGTATTATACATGGTGATCATATCCCCCCTTATGTATTATACATGGAGATCATATCCCCCTTATGTATTATACATGGAGATCACATCCCCCCTTATGTATTATACATGGAGATCATATCCCCCCCTTATGTATTATACATGGAGATCATATCCCTCTTATGTATTATACATGGAGATCATATCCCCCCTTATGTATTATACATGGAGATCATATCCCCTCTTATGTATTATACATGGAGATCATATCCTCCCTTATGTATTATACATGGAGATCATATCCCCCCTTATGTATTATACATGGAGATCATATCCCCCCCCCCCTTATGTATTATACATGGAGATCATATCCCCCCTTATGTATTATACATGGAGATCATATCCCCCTTATGTATTATACATGGAGATCATATCCCCCCTTATGTATTATACATAGAGATCATATCCCCCCTTATGTATTATACATGGAGATCATATCCCCCCCTTATGTATTATACATGGAGATCATATCCCCCCTTATGTATTATACATGGAGATCATAT
Organism: Staurois parvus; assembly: GCF_062004578.1. Taxonomy (NCBI): domain Eukaryota; kingdom Metazoa; phylum Chordata; class Amphibia; order Anura; family Ranidae; genus Staurois; species Staurois parvus. The sequence continues at coordinate 79,346 of NW_028321469.1, forward strand.
CCCCCCCCCCTTATGTATTATACATGGAGATCATATCCCCCCCCCCCCTTATGTATTATACATGGAGATCATATCCCCCCTTATGTATTATACATGGAGATCATATCCCCCCTTATGTATTATACATGGAGATCATATCCCCCCTTATATATTATACATGGAGATCATATCCCCCCTTATGTATTATACATGGAGATCATATCCCCCCCTTATGTATTATACATGGAGATCATATCCCCCCTTATGTATTATACATGGAGATCACATCCCCCCTTATGTATTATACATGGTGATCATATCCCTCTTATGTATTATACATGGAGATCATATCCCCCTTATGTATTATACATGGAGATCATATCCCCCCTTATGTATTATACATGGTGATCATATCCCCCCTTATGTATTATACATGGTGATCATATCCCCCCTTATGTATTATACATGGAGATCATACCCCCCTTATGTATTATACATGGTGATCATATCCCCCCTTATGTATTATACATGGAGATCATATCCCCCTTATGTATTATACATGGAGATCATATCCCCCTTATGTATTATACATGGAGATCACATCCCCCCTTATGTATTATACATGGAGATCATATCCCCCCCTTATGTATTATACATGGAGATCATATCCCTCTTATGTATTATACATGGAGATCATATCCCCCCCTTATGTATTATACATGGAGATCATATCCCCCCCTTATGTATTATACATGGAGATCATATCCCCTCTTATGTATTATACATGGAGATCATATCCTCCCTTATGTATTATACATGGAGATCATATCCCCCCTTATGTATTATACATGGAGATCATATCCCCCTTATGTATTATACATGGAGATCATATCCCCCCTTATGTATTATACATGGAGATCATATCCCCCCTTATGTATTATACATGGAGATCATATCCCCCCTTATGTATTATACATGGAGATCACATCCCCCCTTATGTATTATACATGGTGATCATATCCCCCCTTATGTATTATACATGGAGATCATATCCCCCTTATGTATTATACATGGAGATCACATCCCCCCTTATGTATTATACATGGAGATCATATCCCCCCCTTATGTATTATACATGGAGATCATATCCCTCTTATGTATTATACATGGAGATCATATCCCCCCCTTATGTATTATACATGGAGATCATATCCCCCCTTATGTATTATACATGGAGATCATATCCCCCCCCCTTATGTATTATACATGGAGATCATATCCCCCCTTATGTATTATACATGGAGATCATATCCCCCTTATGTATTATACATGGAGATCATATCCCCCTTATGTATTATACATAGAGATCATATCCCCCCTTATGTATTATACATGGAGATCATATCCCCCCTTATGTATTATACATGGAGATCATATCCCCCTTATGTATTATACATGGAGATCATATCCCCCCTTATGTTTTATACATGGAGATCATATCCCCCTTATGTATTATACATGGAGATCATATCCCCCCTTATGTATTATACATGGAGATCATATCCCCCTTATGTATTATACATGGAGATCATATCCCCCCTTATGTATTATACATAGAGATCATATCCCCCCTTATGTATTATACATGGAGATCATATCCCCCCCTTATGTATTATACATGGTGATCATATCCCCCCTTATGTATTATACATGGTGATCATATCCCCCCTTATGTATTATACATGGAGATCATATCCCCCCCTTATGTATTATACATAGAGATCATATCCCCCCTTATGTATTATACATGGAGATCATATCCCCCCTTATGTATTATACATGGTGATCATATCCCCCCTTATGTATTATACATGGAGATCATACCCCCCTTATGTATTATACATGGAGATCATATCCCCCTTATGTATTATACATGGAGATCATATCCCCCCTTATGTATTATACATGGAGATCATATCCCCCCCTTATGTATTATACATGGAGATCATATCCCCCCCTTATGTATTATACATGGAGATCATATCCCCCCTTATGTATTATACATGGAGATCATATCCCCCCTTATGTATTATACATGGAGATCATATCCCCCTTATGTATTATACATGGAGATCATATCCCCCCCTTATGTATTATACATGGAGATCATATCCCCCCCTTATGTATTATACATGGAGATCATATCCCCCCCTTATGTATTATACATGGAGATCATATCCCCCCTTATGTATTATACATGGAGATCATATCCCCCTTATGTATTATACATGGAGATCATATCCCCCCTTATGTATTATACATGGAGATCATATCCCCCCTTATGTATTATACATGGAGATCATATCCCCCCTTATGTATTATACATGGAGATCATATCCCCCCTTATGTATTATACATGGAGATCATATCCCCCCTTATGTATTATACATGGAGATCATATCCCCCCCTTATGTATTATACATGGAGATCATATCCCCCCTTATGTATTATACATGGAGATCATATCCCCCCTTATGTATTATACATGGAGATCATATCCCCCCTTATGTATTATACATGGAGATCATATCCCCCTTATGTATTATACATGGAGATCATATCCCCCTTTATGTATTATACATGGAGATCATATCCCCCCTTATGTATTATACATGGAGATCATATCCCCCCTTATGTATTATACATGGAGATCATATCCCCCTTATGTATTATACATGGAGATCATATCCCCCCCTTATGTATTATACATGGTGATCATATCCCCCTTATGTATTATACATGGAGATCATATCCCCCTTATGTATTATACATGGAGATCATATCCCCCCTTATATATTATACATGGAGATCATATCCCCCCTTATGTATTATACATGGAGATCATATCCCCCCTTATGTATTATACATGGAGATCATATCCCCCTTATGTATTATACATGGAGATCATATCCCCCCCCTTATGTATTATACATGGTGATCATATCCCCCTTATGTATTATACATGGAGATCATATCCCCCCTTATGTATTATATTCTCGTCACTTTATGTATACAATGTATCTCTCTCCTCCATTCACAGACAGAAAACACGGGCAGGCTTCACAGTGACTGATCACCAATCAGAGGCTATCACAGCGATCAGGTGACCCGAAACTGGCGTTCTGGTTCCCGATTGTCAGTAGGGGCCCCGGGCTCTCGGTGAGACCCCGGTCTCTATCCTGGGGTCTGCCATGCAGCGCACTCCCAGCACAAAGGCAGATACGCCAACATGCGTCCCCTCAGATAAACGCCCAGTCCAATGGCGCCACATATTTGCGTACGCCGGGCGGGACGGGTTCACACAAAAGTCGAACGCTCTGATATCATACGAGACAAACGTTCGTGTTCCTCCCTTCGCATTATCTCAGATGAAAGCCGTGCACTAACCATCAGATTATTGTACAATCGCTTAGAAAACGGTATTTTCAGACGATTTCCCAATCGTGTGTATCAGGCTTTGTCTGCGCCAGGCGCGATGTGGGGACAAGTGCAAGATGGTGCGACTTTACACACACCCCCCCCCCGAAAAACGTGTTACCCTCCCACAGACGCACGCAGGTGCCAATCCTTTGGCCTTCTGAGAGTCACCACTCACATTACCATCTGACTGTACAATCTTCGTACATCCAACTTCAGATGTAGAAAGGCATCCAATGCAAACTATCCAATCCATCTGCATCCAATCAGGCCGGTTCCTTAGCTGTTGGTAGCTCGACCACCGACTCTACATCAGATTGTAATGTGTGTGGCTGGTTCTATGTGTATCTGGGGGTTCAGCTGTTTGTCTGGATCAACGAGAAATTGTCAAGAATTCAGTTAATGAAAGTGTATTGTAATAGCAGGGAACTAGGGGGGTGGAGCACTTTTGGTGGACCCCCGGACTTGCAGAGACGGGACCACCATACACTCTGCAGCCCTGTAGTGCCGTCTGGTTGTTGGTGGACGAATTAGGCAACATTCTGGTTTTGGGGAACTCCGGAGAGGGTTGTACAAAACACAGAAAATTGGGAAGGAACATTTCTTGTGAAGATTAGTCAGCCTGGAGATGACGTCAGAAGAGTTACCAGAACTTCAGGACACGGGAACACGGAAGGGGAACCCCGGAGTAGCACCAGGACCCACATCTGCGTCACTTTTATATGCAATTACTGTGTGTTTGCTGAAGACCGTGCTGGACGGACTGGACCAGTCACTGGTTGTAGGTGGGGGGTTGTGTGGGTGGGTAGGGAGATGTCCCTTGAGTAGGTTGCGCCCAATGGTGGAGATTGGTGGGGAGCCCTCTTAGGGTTTGGGATTCTGCCTTTCTGGTACGGCCTTGAGGTCATTTACACACGTAGACTTGAAGGAAGGAGAGAAGGAAGGAGCGAAGGAAGGAGAGAAGGAAGGAGAGAAGGAAGGAGAGAAGGAAGGAGCGAAGGAAGGAGCGAAGGAAGGAGCGAAGGAAGGAGAGAAGGAAGGAGAGAAGGAAGGAGGGCCCGATGTCCAAGAGAATGCAAGTTGGATGTGAGATTAGGAGGCGTTTATGGAGAAAAGCGATATGTACATCGCACCAACGTGTTTCGGACAATCAGACCCCATCTTCAAAAGACCACCACCCCTCCCAGACCCTATCTTCAAAAGACCACCACCCCTCCCAGACCCTATCTTCAAAAGACCACCACTCCTCCCAGACTCCATCTTCAATAGACCACCACTCCTCCCAGACTCCATCTTCAAAAGACAACCACTCCTCCCAGACTCCATCTTCAAAAGACCACCACCCCTCCCATACTCCATCTTTAAAAGACCACCACTCCTCCCAGACTCCATCTTCAAAAGACCACCACTCCTCCCAGACTCCATCTTCAAAAGACCACCACTCCTCCCAGACTCCATCTTCAAAAGACCACCACCCCTCCCATACTCCATCTTTAAAAGACCACCACTCCTCCCAGACTCCATCTTCAAAAGACCACCACCCCTCCCAGACCCTATCTTCAAAAGACCACCACCCCTCCCAGACCCTATCTTCAAAAGACCACCACTCCTCCCAGACTCCATCTTCAATAGACCACCAGTCCTCCCAGACTCCATCTTCAAAAGACAACCACTCCTCCCAGACTCCATCTTCAAAAGACCACCACCCCTCCCATACTCCATCTTTAAAAGACCACCACTCCTCCCAGACTCCATCTTCAAAAGACCACCACTCCTCCCAGACTCCATCTTCAATAGACCACCACTCCTCCCAGACTCCATCTTCAATGGACCACCACTCCTCCCAGACTCCATCTTCAATGGACCACCACTCCTCCCAGACTCCATCTTCAAAAGACAACCACTCCTCCCAGACTCCATCTTCAATAGACCACCACTCCTCCCAGACTCCATCTTCAATGGACCACCACTCCTCCCAGACTCCATCTTCAAAAGACAACCACTCCTCCCAGACTCCATCTTCAATAGACCACCACTCCTCCCAGACTCCATCTTCAAAAGACAACCACTCCTCCCAGACTCCATCTTCAATAGACCACCACTCCTCCCAGACTCCATCTTCAATGGACCACCACTCTCCCAGACTCCATCTTCAATAGACCACCACTCCTCCCAGACTCCATCTTCAATAGACCACCACCCCTCCCAGACTCCATCTTCAATAGACCACCACTCCTCCCAGACTCCATCTTCAATAGACCACCACCCCTCCCAGACTCCATCTTCAATAGACCACCACTCCTCCCAGACTCCATCTTCAAAAGACAACCACTCCTCCCAGACTCCATCTTCAATAGACCACCACCCCTCCCAGACCCCATCTTCAATAGACCACCACCCCTCCCAGACCCCATCTTCAATAGACCACCACCCCTCCCAGACTCCATCTTCAATAGACCACCACCCCTCCCAGACTCCATCTTCAATAGACCACCACTCCTCCCAGACTCCATCTTTGTGGGGACAACTGATACTCTTCTATAACCAGACTTTGTTGTTGTAGGACCCACCAACAATCCTATGAAACAATATAATGTCGCTACTGTGCCCGAGTTATTAGACACCCCCCCCCCCCATGGCTGAGTCATGGGACCCCCTGTGACTGAGTTATGGCACCCCCATGTCTCAGTTATGGGCCACCCCCTGGGCTGAGTTATGGGGCCCCCCTGTGTCTCAGCAATGGGACCCCCCTCTGTGACTGAGTTATGGGACCCCCCCCCCCCGTGGCTTAGTTATGGAACCCCCTGTGTCTGAATTATGGGACCCCCTGTGGCTGTTATGGGACCCCCCCGTGCCTGAATTATGGGACCCCGTGTCTGAGTTATGGGACCCCCCTGTGTCAGAGTTATGGGACCCTGTGCCTGAATTATGGGACCCCTCGTGTCTGAGTTTTGAGATCCCCGTGTCAGAGTTATGGGACCCCCCGTGTCAGAGTTATGGGACCCCCCGTGTCTGAGTTATGGGACCCTCCGTGTCAGAGTTATGGGACCCCCCTGTGTCAGAGTTATGGGACCCCCCGTGTCAGAGTTATGGGACCCCCCGTGTCAGAGTTATGGGACCCCCCTGTGTCAGAGTTATGGGACCCCCCTGTGCCTGAATTATGGGACCCCTCGTGTCTGAGTTTTGAGATCCCCGTGTCAGAGTTATGGGACCCCCCGTGTCAGAGTTATGGGACCCCCGTGTCTGAGTTATGGGACCCCCGTGTCAGAGTTATGGGACCCCCCTGTGTCAGAGTTATGGGACCCTCCGTGTCAGAGTTATGGGACCCCCATGAAGGAGTTATGGAACCCCCTCTGTTTCCTCCGAACACATTTCCCGATCCTCCTCCTACACTCACTTCTCCGAATTCCCGGCCCCGCCCCCTTCCCCGCACACAGTATACAATGTACACTCACCCTGGTGAC
>NW_028321470.1:0-5000 GCF_062004578.1 Staurois parvus
GAATAGTGACCACTCTGCGCTGCACCTGCCACCTGGAAAGATACCAAATGTTTAGTGGATACCGATCGACCAATGACATCGATCTACGTGGAAACAAAATATCCATTTTATGCATTTAACCCCTCCAGAGGATTCTGACAATTGCGCAGTCATGCAACGCCACGCCCAAATTAAGTTACGTCCTTTTTTCCCAACAAATAGAGCTTTCTTTCGGTGGTATTTGATCGCCTCTGCGGTTTTTATTTTTTGCACTATAAAAAAAATGAAAAACGACAATTTGGAGAAAAAAATATATTTTTGACTTTTTGCTATAAAACACATCCAGTAAAATTTAAAAAACAAAAAATCTAATTTTGTCATAAATTTCGGCAAAAATGTCTCCCGCTCCGTGTCTTCGCTGAAAAAAAATCCCGATACGTGGAAATTAATTGGTTGACGTGAAAGTGATAGCGTCTACAAATGGCGGGATAGATATTGGGATTATTGTTTTTTTTTCATTTTTACTAGTAATGGCGGCAATCAGCGAATTATAGCACGACTGCGGCGGGCATTCTGACACTGGGGGGGGGGGGGGACGGGACCGATTTGGTGTCACTGACATCCACAGTGACACCAATACAGTGATCAGTGCTAATAAAAAGCACTGACATTGTACTAATGGCACTGGGCAGGAAGGGGTTAACATGAGGAGTGATCAAAGGGTTAACTGTGTGTGTTTTACTGTACGCACGCTGCTATGCAGAGCCATACAAAGCAGTGTGCAGGAGCTGACAACAGGGGAGAGATCTGTTTTGTTCCCCCCCCCCCGTCAGAGATCATCGGCAATCACCGGGCGCTGGCAAGTAATCATCAGCTGGGACCCGGTGATTGACAGCCGCAGCAGTGAATGGGGGCATGCGCCCCCTACCCAGAAATGCAAAATCACACACACACACATATACATATATTATACACACGCGTGATACGTGATTTTGCGCACCTGTGCCACCCGGTGATTCACAGCTGCGGCTGCAAATGGTGGCGCCCCCTACCCGGAAATGCAAAATCATGTGTACTGTATATACAGTTGTGTTGAAAATACTAGCCGTCAGACATCACTAACCGGATCAATCGCTGTTTTTGGTAGAAATGATATTTCTACATGGCAGATAATTTCCTAGCAGGTGTAGTAGAGTCATAGAAATCCAACAGACCTGACAGTCATGACATGCATGCTGCTGATTCTGTGTCATTGAATCACTCATTGAAAGGGGCGTGTTCAATATAATAGCCGTGTGGAGTTCTATTAGTGACGTCATTCATTCTTTGATAAACAGGTGGCAATTATTGCCCTTATTTAAGGAAGGAAGGCAGCAAATGTTGGACATGCTGGTTACAGTGCATTTCTCTCTGAAATTCTGAGGAAAATGGGTCGTTCCAGACATTGTTCAGAAGAACAGCGCACCTTGATTAAAAAGTTGATTGGAGGGGAAAACATATAAAGAAGTGCAGAAAATGATCGGCTGCTCAGCTAAAATGATGGCAAATGTTTTAAAATGGCAACCAAAACCTGAAAGACGCGGAAGAAAGTGAAAAACTATCATTGGAATGGATAGAAGAATAGCCAACATGGGGCGGACTCAGCCAACAATCAGCTCCAGGAAGATGAAAGAAGGTGTGACGTTCCCTGTGAGGACTCAGCCAACAATCAGCTCCAGGAAGATGAAAGAAGGTGTGACGTTCCCTGTGAGGACTGTTACAATTAGAAGACGCCGATGTGAAGCCAAGCTATCTGCAAGAAGTCCCCGCAAAGTCCCACTGTTGGGAAAAAGACGTGTGCTGAAGAGGTTACAATCTGCCAAAGAGCACATTGACTGGCCTAAAGAGAAATGACACAACATTTTGTGGACTGATGACAGTAAGATTGTTCTTTTTGGGTCTAGTGGGCGGAGACAGTATGTCAGACGACCCCCAAACACTGAATTCAAGCCACAGTACACTGTGAAGACCGTGAAGCATGGTGGTGCAAGCATCATGATATGGGGATGTTTCTCATACTACAGTGTTGGGCCTATTTATCGCATACCAGGGATCATGGATCAGTTTGAATCCATCAGAATACTTGAAGAGGTCATGCTGCCTTATGCTGAAGAGGAAATGCCCTTGAAATGGGGGTTCCAACAAGACAACGACCCCAAACACACCAGTAAACGTGCAACATCTTGGTTCCAGACCAACAAGATGGACGTTATGGAGTGGCCAGCCCAATCCCTGCATCTTCATCCAATAGAAAACTTGTGGGGTGACATCAAAAATGCCGTTTCTGAGGCCAAACCAAGAAATAGAGAAGAACTGTGGAATGTGGTCCAATCATCCTGGGCTGGAATACCTGATCACAGGGGCCAGAAGTTGGGGGACTCCATGCAACACAGATGTACAGCAGTTCTCAGAAACAGTGCGACTACAACCAAATATTCATGAAGTCATTCAAAGGAAAGCAAAATCTTCAAACATTTCTCAGTTTATATAGTGAATGTTGGAGTTTGGAAAGAAGAATACAAACACGGCCATTTTTTTGAACCGTCTAATATTCACTTTTCTTCCATTTTTTTAGAGGAACAACACAAATTTGATGTATTTTTCTTCATGTTGTGATTTGGAATAGAATGTGTCGTGTTCCCAATGCATTTGTGTGGATGGAAATAAAAGGATTAGAAGGATTTGCAGCTTTATTCACTTTTTTCATCACACTGCTAATATTATGAACACAACTGTAGGTGATTTTGCGCACCCGTGCCGCCCTGTAGCAGTATTTCTCCTAGTAAAGTGAACACGAGACACCTAATGTGACGGAACGATCGCCGGGGCCGCGTTCACACGGAACGTCTCAGGAACACGGAACATGCACAGGGCAGCTCATTCATTCCAACAGGCCGCCCTCGCTGCGTCAAAGTAGCGTCATCTACTTGTCCGGGGCGTCGAGAGTCACACGTTTGCTGCGCATTTTGATGTGCGTAAAAACGAGTGTCAGCTCGCCGTATCTTGGGAGCCATTATCAATGAAAGTCTCTGCGAGCGCCACGCGGGATCTCTGCACATCCCTCTGGAATCACGCCAAGATAATACTTCATTGTGTGAAATCAAAAGCAGAAAAACTCTGAAATACAAAACCACAATAAATATCACCGATAACCGATCGACATGAGAACGAACAACACAAATACAAAGCGCAGAAGAGGGAAATGGAAATCCCAGAGATATTCACTATATTCGCACGTTCTCATGTCGATCGGTTATCGGTGATATTTATTGTGGTTTTGTATTTCGGAGTTTTCCTGGTTTTGATTTCACACAATAAAAGTAGAACTACGAGGCATCCGATCGCCACAAATCAACGACATTTCATTCATTTGTAATATTTAAAGAAAACTCATCCATCCATCAATCCATCAATCAATCCATCATCAATCCATCCATGTCTCCATCCCTCAATCTGTGTCTCCATCCATCCATGTCTACATCTCTCCATCCATGTCTACATCCCTCCATCCATGTCTCCATCCATCCATGTCTCCATCCATCCATGTCTCCATCCCTCAATCTGTGTCTACATCCATCCATGTCTCCATCCATCCATGTCTCCATCCCTCAATCTGTGTCTCCATCCATCCATCCATCCATGTCTCCATCCCTCAATCTGTGTCTCCATCCATCCATGTCTCCATCCATCCATGTCTCCATCCCTCCATCCGTGTCCCCATCCCTCCATGTCTCCATCTCTCCATCTGTGTCCCCATCCCTCCATGTCTCCATCCCTCCATCTGTGTCCCCATCCCTCCATGTCTCCATCCCTCCATCCATGTCCCCATCTATCCATCCATGTCTACATCCCTCCATCCATGTCCCCATCCATCCATGTCTCCATCCCTCCATCCATGTCCCCATCCCTCCATCCATGTCCCCATCCCTCCATCCATGTCCCCATCCCTCCATCCATGTCCCCATCTATGTCCCCATCCTTCCATCCATGTCTCCATCCCTCCATCCATGTCCCCAACCATCCTTGTCTCCATTCCTCCATCCATGAATATCTCTATCCATCCATGAATAGCCATCCATTAATATCTCCTTCCATCCATTTGTCCGTGAATCCATCCATCCATGAATTTCTCCATCCATCATCCCCATCCATCCATGTCTCCACCCATCCATCCATGTCCTCATCCCTCCATCCATGTCTTCGTCCATCCATCCATGTCTCCCTCCTTCCATGTCCACATCCCTCCATCCATGAATATCGCCATCTATCCATGAATATCTCCTATCCATGTGTCCATCAATCCATGAATATTGCCATCCATCCATCGTCCCCATCCATCCATGTCTCCGTCCATCCATGTGTCTGTCCATCCATGAATATCTCCTTCCATCCATGTCTCCGTCCTTCCATCCAGGAATATCTCCATCCATCCAAGTCCCCATCCCTCCATCCATGTCCCCATCTCTCCATGTCTCCATCCATCCATGAATATCTCCATACATCCATGTCTCCGTCCATCCATCCATCGTCCCCATCCATCCATCGTCTCCATCCATCCACGTCTCCGTCCATCCATCCACGTCTCCGTCCATCCATCCACGTCTCCGTCCATCCATCCACGTCTCCGTCCATCCATCCACGTCTCCGTCCATCCATCCACGTCTCCGTCCATCCATCCATGCATCCGCCCATCCATCCATGTCCCCATCCCTCCATCCATCCATGTTTCCATCCATCCATGAATATCTCCATACATCCATGTCTCCATCCGTCCACCCAGGTCTCCATCCGTCCACCCAGGTCTCCATCCGTCCACCCAGGTCTCCATCCGTCCACCCAGGTCTCCATCCGTCCACCCAGGTCTCCATCCGTCCACCCATGTCTCCATCCGTCCACCCATGTCTCCATCCGTCCACCCATGTCTCCATCCGTCCACCCATGTCTCCATCCGTCCACCCATGTCTCCATCCGTCCACCCATGT
>NW_028321470.1:10000-80994 GCF_062004578.1 Staurois parvus
AGCTACAGGACACAAGGACAGTGTGAGCACCTCTACACCTCCAGGGCCTACAGGAGAGAAGGCTGCTAGGGGCCAGGTACCATGACAGGTGCCGTGAATGGCTGGTGGGCGGGGCTGCAACACGTTTCAGAAGCTCCTCCTCCTTTATTGAGCAAAACTGGCTCCTTTCTTCTGTTTCTACCTGTCACGGCACCTGTCATCTTCCCTGCTGGGCGGGAATTTTGAGCCTACATCTTCGAGTTGCCAGCGGCTCCCTGCATGGTTCCACGGCTGTCACCGGTCCATCCACCTGATTGCACCATCATCCCGCTCCTTTTCCGGTCCCTCCACTTTACATGCCGACTGGAGGAATCCCAGATGTAAGTTTTCTGCTTCTCCTTGTTCACTGATCTTACTTCTCCTGACCTGGCGCCCTCCTTTTCTTCTACATATCTTTGAGAGATTCCCCACATCCTTGAGGAGGAGCTGCCGGTCCTTTCCCAGGCGTTTGCCTTCCGGTCCATCCCTTCTTCCACCATCCTGCCCAGGACGCACCTACCAAATCCACTCTGCCACCTCTAAGGTCTCTTAGGATCTCCACCATCCCTGACGAGACTTGCCGGCTTCCATCCAGGTGCTTTGGCTCAGGCCTTCTCCTCACATTGTCCATCCCATGGACCATTCCACCTAGTGACTCCTCTTCATTTATTTCTGTGCCCACTCCTTTTCCCCAGTTCCCTCCCACTGTGCCCGATGTTACCATCCCATTCCACCCGATGTTACCATCCCATTCAAAATCATGTGAGCGCTGAATTTTTGTTCATTATTTTAAATGACCATTGTATGTCATACCCAACCAGTTCTCCCTGAGACCGTGCTACAAGTCTGTTCCAGAATCTAGCTCTGGGTTACTGCCAGGTGGATGGGCAGTTTCTAGCTGGGGTCTGAAGAGTTTTATATACAGAGGGGACCACAGAGACTGTGTTACTGATCCGTCAAGAGACTGATGCCCCTCGGAGGGAGTAGACAGTCCAGGATCCATCATTTGTATACAAAATTTAGGAAGTTTGTCCTCAGAGTTATTTTTTCCAAGTCAAGTTGGACGTCCCATATACCCCTAGACCCTATCCAAGTTGTCTAACTATACATAAAACCAACAAAAAAGCCCATGAACTGGTTTCTGACTGGAAAATGCCTGTTGCCTGGCCATGCAGGAAATAGGGGGGCCAAAAACCAGCGGCTCTCAAGGGGGTAGTGCTACAGAAGATTAGAGTAGGCCCTAAGCTGGGTAGAAATTAAATGAAAATTTGTATGAAAATTCTCAGAACATCCAAATTCAAGATCTTGTTTGCATTTAACATTTTGACCTTAGAATGAATGGAACAAAAAAAAAAAAGACGATAGTTGCAAATTTTCGTCACACGATATTTGCACAACTGTTCATTACAAATGCAAATTTTCAGGAAAGAGAGTTTAATAAAAATAAATTTTAGTGCACAATATAATATCCATTTTTGTGGTAAAATATAAAAGATGAGGTCGCGTCACGTAAATAGATACCAAACATGCCAAATATTAAAAATTGACTGCGCCCGTGATATCGCAAAAAAACGTTGGTACCAAAAATTCACCATGAGTGATGCTTTAAAAGCCTTTACAGCTCTTCAGTTTAGAGTCAACTAGGAGATCTTGTGCTAAAATGATTCCTCTCCCTCTGACATTCGCGGTGATACGTCACATGTGCTGCGACCGCGGTTTACATAGGCGTGTGACCTGAGAGTTACGGCAATTTTTTATTTTTTTTTAATACATTTCATTACAATTTGATGTTTTAAAACGTTTTTATGCATTTTAACTTGATTGCTAAGAGGTTAATACACCCCATGTGATCGCATTGGGCAGGTGACAGGTACTCTTTATGGGGACATCAGGGGTCTAATAGACCCCAATGTCTCCCCTGCCCTTCACACCATCTAACTGAGCACAGATCCCCTTGGTCAGGTGTGTCCCCTGGCTGTACCGGTCAGGTAATGGTGGACTGGAAACCGGAGGAGACAAAATCCTCGTCGCTTTCCTGTTTCTTTGTTTGCAGGTGAGAACGTGGCATGGATTTGCTTTGCTCTCATACCGCTGTCCATCCTCAAGCTGGAGGTTGTGGTCCCGGTAAGAGCGGGATTGGCCCCGGAACAACGGTGGGGAGCCACTGGTAGAGAAGGGGGGGACCAATACACTTCAATACAAAAGGGTTGGCAGGACCCTGCTTGTTGGAGCTTACAATCTAAGAGGGAGGGGCTAGTGGCACAAAAGGTAATAACTGTGGGGGATGGACTGGTTGGAAGAGTAGAAGATTCCATTATTGGCTGAGGGCAGGATAGGCTTCCCTGAAGAGATCGGTTTTCAGAGATTGTCTAAAAGTGGGCAGAGTAGGCGATAGTCTGATAGATTGGGGTAAAGAGTTCCAGAGGATGGGGGAAGCCCTGGAGAAGTCCTGGAGATGAGCATGGGAGGAGGAGACAAGGGAGCTAGAGAGCAGGAGGTCGTGGGAGGAGCGGAGAGGACGGTTTGGGTGATATTTGGAGACAAGATTGGTGATGTAATTGGGGGCGGAGTTATAAGTAGCTTTTTATGTTATTGTTAATGTTTTGAATTTTAATCGTTGGGCAATGGGAAGCCAGTGGAGGGATTGGCAGAGAGGGGTGGAGGACACTGAGTGGAGGCCAGTGGAGGGATTGGCAGAGGGGGGTGGAGGACACTGAGTGGAGGCCAGTGGAGGGATTGGCAGAGAGGGGTGGAGGACACTGAATGGAGGCCAGTGGAGGGATTGGCAGAGAGGGGTGGAGGACACTGAATGGAGGCCAGAGGAGGGATTGGCAGAGAGGGGTGGAGGGCACTGAATGGAGGCCAGTGGAGGGATTGGCAGAGAGGGGTGGAGGCCAGTGGAGGGATTGGCAGAGAGGGGTGGCGGAAATGGAACAGTTAGTAAGGTGGATGAGTCTGTCAGCAGCATTCTTGATAGACTGGAGGGGGGATAGCCTGCGATGAGGTTGGCCAATGAGGAGGGAGTTACAGTAGCCAAGGTGAGAGATAACAAGGGAGTGAATAAGTTGCTTAGTGGTTCCAGAGGTTAAGAACGGGCGTATCTTGGAGGTGTTGGAGGTGTTGCGGCGGTTGGAGGTGCTGCAGCGGTTGGAGGTGTTGCAGAGGTGAAGTCTACAAGATTTGGACAGTGATTGGATTTGGGGCTGAAAGGACAGATGGGAGTCTAGGATGACACCGAGTACCTGGCATGAAGGAAGGGACTGATGGCTATACAGCCGCAGCATCACATTCACTTTGAAGCTGGGAGTTGGCTGAAGAAAGCCCACATGGTGGTAGCCTTCTGCTTCTGATTAGCAGTTCACTCTTTGAACAGACGTAGTACACCCAAGCAACTGACCAGGTTAAACTAAAAGGCCAGACACCCGCATCTTCTCCCCGGGTTCTTCCAGGTTGCTGATTGGCTGGCATGAGAGTGCAGTCATCGCAGCACACTAGCAGTGTGCCGGAATGTAAACGGAGTTCTCTCCCATTTGGTCCCATTGAAAGCATTTTGTGATATCTGATTGATAAGTGCAAAAAGTACCTGCTGACCTCACCACAAACCTTATGATCCAATCCCCCCCCCCCCGATGACACAGCACTGAGCATGTGGCATAGAGCTCCCCGCAAACTCCTGGGTCCTGTGACCTGGGTACTCCAGGAGTCTGCGGGCATTGCACATATCATTGTGGCCGTGGCCAGAAATTATGAAGGGCAGGTAGGGGTCCCCTAAAAAAGGATTTTCCCGCCATAAAAAAAAAAAAAATTATATATATATTATAGCATCCAGTTTTCTTAGAGGAGGGGGCAGGTGGAGATTGATACATAACTCATGGGGAGGGAAACATTCCATTTTGAATTTTCTCTATTAAAACAAAAAGTGTAAATACCCGAATTTTGATCTGATGTCAGTATCTTGCCATCCCCGTTCAGCAGAGCTCGGGGGAGGGGCTGGCACAAGTGGTTAGAAATCCTGCCTTGCATCAATCCTGTCCACGACACGACCTGCCTGGAGTTTGCATGTTCTCCCTGTGCTTGCGCAGTCAACTCCGGGTTCTCCAAACTCCGAGGACATGCTTCTAGGTGACTTGTCTCCTGTAATGGGCCCCAGTATAGTATCCCTGCTGGTACGATGGGGGCTCTGAAGGATTGAACCGGCTGGAACAGAAACTGGGGCACCGAGAGGCAGTTGGGGCACGGGAGTAATTCCTCCAGGGAAAACCTATTCTGCACTGCGCCTCTATGGGCTAGACCTTTTGGCTAAGTCTGGGGCAGGGGCGGACTGACAACTCATGGGGCCCCCGGGCAATAGGGGATCATGGGGCCCCTGTGTCCTTGCCCAAACTCAAAAAAGCCTATGAAAAAGGTACTGGGGGCATCTCATGGGGCCCCCTACTGACCCCGGGCCCTCGGGCAGTGCCCAAGTTTCCAAATGGTCAGTCCGCCCCTGGTGTGGGGGAATTTCTTGCCACTAGGCCTCAGGTCCTAGCCAGCGTACAATTGCACGGCCACTTTTTAATTGTTTCATTTGTTTTTCTCCCCCACATTTTGTAGTTTTTTTACTTTTGTGTGTGCGTTTTTTTTTTCACTGGATGGAGGGTGTGGGTCCTTGGGCCTACACTGTAGTCTAGGGGGACAATGTGTGGCCATTAGGTTCCTTCCTCCCCTGAACCTGGGGGGGGGGGGGTCTCTCTTTGGGAGAGTCCCTCAACCTAGTACTCAGTGGTTGGCTTTGGCTGTTCACAAAGAGGGGTCCATCAGGCCTTTTGGCTAGGTGGACAAAGTTCATAACCGTGTCCCTGTCAGGAGCCTTGCCCCCCAGGGGTTCAGGGTAAGGTCCTTCCCCTTCGGGAAGTGAGTTAGGAACCCTAGATTGCAAGCAACTTGAAAGCGGGGACTGATGTGAATATACGGTACGTAACGTTCTGGGTAAGTTGATGGCGCTATATAAATACCCGTAATAAATACATTTTTATAATGATTGGACGTCGCACTTACTTGAAGGCGTAGGGCCAGTGCATGAGATAGAGGTCCAGGTAGGAGAGTTGGAGATCAGAGAGGGTCTTCTTCAGAGCTCCCTCTACATCATCCGGGTGATGTTTGTTGTTCCAGAGCTTGGAAGTCACAAAAATCTCTTCTCGTTTCAATCCCTGCCACAAAACAAAGACGTGTTACACGTGTACAAAAAAAGTGACGTGGCGAGCGAGCGTCCAGATATGATTATTGCACCACATCCCTTAAAACTGCAAATATTCAATAGAGAAGATGGGACTTTCAGGGTGCAGAGACAGGAATACCAAACATTAAAAGTTATAGAATTTTTATTTCGTATTTTGGTAAAAAACACAAGAAAGGAAAAAAAAATCACCAGTGCACACGGAGTATCTTGGAGGCGGTTTTGGATCTGAATGGAGCTAATATCGTCTGGACTTTTGTCCTTTGCTGGTATCTGGTGGTGGAATTGAAAATTGATCCTCAATTTACAGTGGGGCAAAAAAGTATTTAGTCTGCCACCAATTGTGCAAGTTCTCCCACTTACAGAGATGAGAGAGGCCTGTAATTGGCATCATAGGGAGACCTCAACTATGAGAGACAAAATGAGAAAACAAATCCAGACAATCACATTGGCTGATCTGGAAAGAATTTATTTGCAGATTATGGTGGAAGATAAGTATTTGGTGAATATGAAAAGTTCATGTCAATACTTTGTTATATATCCTTTGTTGGCAATGACAGAGGTCAGACGTTTCCTGGAAGTCTTCACAAGGTTGGCACACACTGTTGCTGGTATGTTGGCCCATCCTCCATGCAGATCTCCTCTAGAGCAGTGATGTTTTGGGGCTGTCGCTGGGCAACACGGACTTTCAACTCCCTCCAAAGGTTTTCTATGGGGTTGAGATCTGGAGACTGGCTAGGCCACTCCAGGACCTTGAAATGCTTCTTACGAAGCCACTCCTTCATTGCCCGGGCGGTATGTTTGGGATCATTGTCATGTTGGAAGACCCAGCCACGTTTCATCTTCAATGCCCTTGCTGATGGAAGGAGGTTTGCACTCAAAATCTTACGATACATGGCCCCATTCATTCTGTCCTGTACATGGATCAGTCGTCCTGGTCCCTTTGTGGAGAAACAGCCCCAAAGCATGATGTTGCCACCCCCATGCTTCACAGTAGGTATGGTGTTCTTTGGATGCAACTCAGCATTCTCTCTCCTCCAAACACGACGAGTTGTGTTTCTACCAAACAGTTGTATTTTGGTTTCATCTGACCATATGACATTCTCCCAATCCTCTTCTGGATCATCCAAATGCTCTCTAGCAAACTTCAGACGGGCCCCGGACATGTACTGGCTTAAGCAGGGGGACACGTCTGGCACTGCAGGATCTGAGTCCCTGGCGGCGTAGTGTGTTACTGATGGTAGCCTTTGTTACGTTGGTCTCAGCTCTCTGCAGGTCATTCACTAGGTCCCTCCGTGTGGTCCTGGGATTTTTGCTCACCGTTCTTGTGATCATTTTGACCCCACGGGGTGAGATCTTGCGTGGAGCCCCAGATCGAGGGAGATTATCAGTGGTCTTGTATGTCTTCCATTTTCTAATTATTGCTCCCACAGTTGATTTGTTCACGCCAAGCTGCTTGCCTATTGCAGATTCAGTCTTCCCAGCCTGGTGCAGGTCTACAATTTTGTTTCTGGTGTCCTTGGACAGCTCTTTGGTCTTTACCATAGTGGAGTTTGGAGTGTGACTGTTTGAGGTTGTGGACAGGTGTCTTTTATACTAATAACAAGTTCAAACAGGTGCCATTGATACAGGTAATGAGTGCAGGACAGAGGAGCCTCTTAAAGAAGAAGGTCCAGGTCTGTGAGAGCCAGAAATCTTGCTTGTTTGTAGGTGACCAAATACTTATTTTCCACCATAATTTGCAAATAAATTCTTTCCAGATCAGCCAATGTGATTGTCTGGATTTGTTTTCTCATTTTGTCTCTCATAGTTGAGGTCTCCCTATGATGCCAATTACAGGCCTCTCTCATCTTTGTAAGTGGGAGAACTTGCACCATTGGTGGTGACTAAATACTTTTTTGCCCCACTGTAAATCCTTTATCCCTACATTTTCCTTTCTACTTGAATTGCAATATTTAACAGATGGATGTTTGATGTCCATTGTTTCCTCTCTTATGGTTGTGGACGTATATAGGTCAAATAGATCTTTGTTAGGTTATACCTATATATCCTTCTAAAGCATTTAACAGGTGATATCTGATGCCCATTATATCCTCTACAACTGTTTTGGACGTGTAGGCCAATTAAGATTTTTTTTAGGTCATTTTCTCCTAGCTCCGTGAGCTTTCACATCCAGGACTGCCTTGGCGGTAGAAATTTCCTCAAAACATCTCCCCTGAACAAGCCCGTGAGGGCGAAACATGTAGGGAGTAACTACATTTACCTAACCAAGTTTGAATCTCAGTTGGTATTTTTAGAATTGAAATTGTTTTTATGTTTCTGTATTTTTTCCTTGTGTTTTTTACCAAAATACGAAATAAAAATGATATAACTTTTATTGTGTGGTACTCATGTCTATGCGCCCTGAAAGTCCCATCTTCTCTATTGGATATGTACAGAAACATGACCCGCTACTATTGAAGGACAGTAGATGTGCACACTTGCTGGGTTCTGTAACATACACTTTATGGCCCAAAGCTGGTTGACTTTGGCACCCAGTGGCTTATTTAGAGCACCGCAAGACTCAAGATCATTGCTGAGTGGTCGTCCACTCCTCTGAGAAGACCCTGCTTGTTCCTGGGATATACCCAGTTTGCCTTCTGACTACGTCAAATCTCAACTCCATCCCAAATGATGGCGTTCACAAGTTCCCAGTGAAGGGTCCTAGCCATCCTGCAGCATACAAAGACATTATAGACAATTGTTTTCAGCTAACTCTGTGGTAACAGTTTGGTGAAGACTCTTTCTGTTGCACCATGACTGTACCCAGTGCACAAAGCCAGATCCATAAAGACATGGATGACCAGTTTGGTGTGGAGGAGCTTGAGTGTCCTGAACAGAGCCTTGACCTCAACCCTACTGAACACCTTTGAGATGAACTGGAATGGCGATTCCAAGCCTTCACATCCAACAGCAGTTCCTGACCACACATATAGGTACAAATTCCCACAGACACCTTCCAGGATCTTGTGGAAAGTCTTCCTAGAAGAGTGGAGGATGTTATGGAGGCAACTCTACATTAATGGCCATGGTTTTGGAATGGGATGTGGAAGAAGCTCATATAGCTGTGGACAAACCCTTGGCCATTTTGGGTACATTCATTTCCCCCCATAACGGACTTTGCAAATAGGTAGATATTTCCACAGACACCCTTCGAATGTGGAAAGCCTTCCCAGTAGAGTAAAAGGATGTCGTAGCCATAAAAAGGGGCTTATCCATAATAAAGGTCATGGAAGGTGGAGGAGGGGTTTCACGCAACTTCATATTAATGATCAGGGTTGTGAAGTGGGATGTCCAACAAGCTCATTTAGATATGATGGTCAGATGTCCACAAGCATTGACCTTTTCGGCTATAGAACCACGGTCCATGCATGCCAATTATGACTGTGGGACCGTTATGTGGACATCAATAATGTTACCTTGTCACCGAGACTTTCCTTGATGGCTTCTCCAACTTCAGCTTCATTTCCGTACACGGAGGCACAGTCTATGTGCCGATAACCGACACTCAGGGCGTACTTCACTGCGTCCCTCACCTGTCATAAGAAAAGGAGGCCAATTAACAAAACGTATGGATTGTATGGATAACGCTGACTGATGCTACCAAGAAAGTCATCGATAAATTTGAACAAGGTTGGGGCAAACACAAATCTATATTTTAAAACAGTGGTCTCTAAACTGCGGCTCATTGCTTGCTTTTATTCAGCCCTCAGGGCATTACTCCCCCCACGGTCATTAACCGTGGAAAATAGGTCCCTCCACTGACACCGAGAATGCAGCATTAGTCATCCCACTGACACAAACGATGGACACTATTCCTCCCATTGATAGGGCACCATTCCTCCCACTGACACCAATGATGGGGCACCATTCCTCCCACTGACACCAATGATGGGGCACTATTCCTCCCACTGACACCAATGATGGGGCACTATTCCTCCCACTGACACCAATGATGGGGCACTATTCCTCCCACTGACACCAATGATGGGGCACTATTCCTCCCACTGACACCAATGATGGGGCACTATTCCTCCCACTGACACCAATGATGGGACACTATTCCTTCCACTGACACCAATGACGGGGCACCGTTCCTCCCACTGACACCAATGACGGGGCACAGTTCCTTCCCCTAATACTAAATAAGGGGAATTTTTACTCCCACTGACGTCAGGACATTTTCGACCCCCACTGACAGCAGTCCGGCCCCCCTAAAGTTTGAAGGGGTGTAAACTGGCCCTCTGTTTGGATAGTTTGGAGACCCCTGCTCCAGCAGAAAGTTTAACCTGTTCCCACTGGCCGTACATACTGTATACTGTATTTGTGGCAGGCAGGGTGGGAGCGCCTTAACAACTAGCCACTGCACACATGCATCCATACTGAACTGCCATTCTGAGAGCATACTCACTGTGGCGCCCAGCCCTGTGACTGAGCTGTCATGGATAGCTCCTGGTCTTTGTTTAAAATTGGAAGCTTGTGACAGCCAATCACAGTTGTCGCATGATTAGGAGGTCTTTGTTTCCCTGACTTAAGACACTCTTAAAGGGCAGCCCAGAGGAAAGGGGTCAAAAAGCAAGAGATTTGAATAAGGGGCAGACTCAATCAACCACTTGGTCTTTTTCTGCTGCCCCGTTTTTATTTTAGGTTTCATTATACGGGATCCGATCCTCTAACCTGCATACTTAGAACTATTCCTGGCGCTCTTTCATCTATTCGGAGTGAGAAGTAGAGGGGCCCTCCATCTATTATCTTCCCTGACATAACGCTCCTCTGTTGCGGACAGCTGCAGGCCCCATAATAACATCCATCAAATGAGGAAAGATCTATTCACAGATGAAAGGGAACCACACAAAGTATTTCCATCAATCATCATCTCAGAAGTGGAAATGACCCCCAAGCATTAAATATTAAGGACGTCCAGATAACGAGGCGGCAACAGAATGATATCGGAGATGTTATAAATATTGTAAAACAAGAAGATTCCTTTTTATCGGAGAAGGTCTCCTCCCAGTGCAGATCATAGGGTGGACGTTCAACACAATAGAGGCCACAATGGTTGTCCTTCGTAATTAATTGGAAATCCATTCTATGTGGGTTTTGTTTGATGCTCCCTAACTATCCTCTCCCTGAATTAACACAGGAAACAATTCTACATAATCAGATTTCCTTTCTAAAATGAAACGTTGTCTTTTGATCCAAGTGGTTATTGTTTCTCTGAAAGCAGGCTCGGTCTAGCCATTCTTTATTGAGAACGTTGGGAGTATTCTCAATAACTCCTATAGTTGACGGTTCCAATCCACCACCTGCGTGATGCATTAACACAATATTATGGGATAGCCGCTAATCAATTGACCCCAGGAGTCCAATGTTGAGGAATGGCCTTATAAGGTATACTTTGCATTAAAAAATGGCCACTTTTGGTCTGAGGTCCAGATGTAATGGGTAGACCCCCATTGAGCTGACCTTCTGAGCCGAAGGAGTTTGGGAGAGCTGGGAAGATTAGATCACTCCATCACCACTCCATTCCAACAGTTGCCATGTCTAGCCATTCTCCGTCATGTTTTATTGCTGGGAGTATTCTCCACAACACCTCCAGCTCATGGTTCCAATCCACCAACTGCGTGATGCATTAATGCAATATTAAGGGATAGCTGCTGTTCAATTGACCCCAGGAGTCTAATGTTAAGGAATGGCCTCAGCCGCTGTACTGGCCATGCCTTAACATTGGACCCCTGGGGTCAATTGAGCAGCGTCCATCTCTTTACTTGTATTGGCTGACACTGGAATCGCTCAGACCCATGCTCCCGTCTTCTCACTTGCCGGTGGGGTGATCCGTTTCCTTCCTTCCACAAAGCTTGGAGTGGCACAATAAGGTATACTTTGCATTAAAACAATGGCCACTTTTGGTCTGAGGTCCAGATGTAATGGGTAGACCCTATAGAGCTGACCTTCTGAGCCTAAGGAGTTTTGGATAGTTGGGCAGATTAGATCACTCCATCACCACTCCATTCCAACAGTCACCATGTCTGGCCATTCTCCGTCATGTTTTATTTAGAATGTTGGGAGTATTCTCCACAACACCTCCAGCTCATGGTTCCAATCCATCAAGTGGGTGATGCTTTTAAAACAATGGCTGTTTTTGCTCTGAAGTCCTGATGTTAGGGGTAGACCCTGTGGAGGCGACCTTCTGAGCCTAAGGAGTTTGGAAGGCCTTGGCAAAGAAAGCTGCATCATCACAACTCTAGTAATATGTCTGGCTATTCTTCTTCAGGTTTTATTGAAAACATTGAGAGTATTCTCCACTACACCTTCAGTCAACAGTCCCAATCCACCAACTGAGAGATGCTTTTAAAGCAATGGCTGCTTTTGGTCTGAGGTTCAGATGTAAAGGGTAGACCCTACAGAGGTGACCTTTTGAATCTAAGGAGTTTGAGAGGGCTGGGTAGCGAAAGTCACTCCATCATCACCTCACTTCAAAAACAAACGCCATGTTGGGCCATTCTCCATCATGTTTTATAGAGAATGTTAGGCGCAATTTCCACAACACCTTCAGTCGACAGTCCCAATCCACCAACTGGGTGATGCTTTTAAAGCAATGGCTGCTTTTGGTCTGAGGCTCAGATGTAAAGGGTAGACCCTACAGAGGTGACCTTTTGAATCTAAGGAGTTTGAGAGGGCTGGGTAGCGAAAGTCACTCCATCATCACCTCACTTCAAAAACAGACGCCATGTTGGGCCATTCTCCATCATGTTTTATAGAGAATGTTAGGCGTATTCTCCACAACACCTCCAGCTGATGGTTCCAATCTGCCAACTGGGTGATGCTTTTAAAGCAATGGCTGCTTTGGTTTGCGGTCCTGATGTAAATGGTAGAGGCGATCTTCTGAGCCTAAGGAGTTTGGGATGGCTAGGTAGAGAAAGTCATTCCATCACCACTCCACCCTCAAGCTTCTCTCTTGTCACACAAATGCTGGCAGTTGTAGGTCTGGTAACCATTTTAGGTCATTGACTTGTCATGGTGATCTGCTCAATTGATCAGCGTTGAATGTTTTAATATGGTACAAAGGGTCTTGGAAGGCAATTTTAAAAGTGGGATTTAAGGCTTTACATTTTTTTTCTCCAGTACAATAGTTTGTGTAGACAGGAGGTTCTCCTTTTATGTGAGGGGTTTCTTAGAGACAGAAGATCATCAATAATCTTACCTGGCCAGGTGCACTTTTCCACGTGCCAAGTCCAAGAAGGGGAATCTTCTGACCGGTGTACAAAGTCTCACACTCAGCAGCAGTCGCCATGTTTGCTTTTAGGTGGACCTGTCATGCAAGAATGAAAAAATGGTCATGAAAATAAGCACATGGAGCGTGCTCCTGTCAGTCCATGGAATGGTCACAAATTTAAAATAATTCAGAAGAACACTTTGGGAGAACATCCCTTCAAAGCCATACTTTTGCCAATGAAGCGGAATATTCTTTTTTTTTTTTTTTGCTTTTGTGTCCAGAAAGGAAACTCCGATAGGAAAGGGGGAATACTTTGGCTCATCCATTTCCTCCAAGCAGGAAAACAACCAGAAAGCTGCCTGTCAGGTAAACATTACATTGACTGCTCATCCCCCACGATGGCCCTCAGCCAGACCTCACTTTCTGATTGGGGGACATGAACGTCAAGGCAACGTGTTATCAGCCAGACGTGTTCCTGTACAACCAATTGTCCTCACTTTGAGCAAACATCAAATAATAGCAATATCACACAAGTTAGAAATTTATCGCTCACAAAACTCACAAATATTTATGGCCTATCCCCTTATCTCTTAGGTGATGAAAAAAATCAAAGCAAAAATCCTTGTAATAGGTACTATAGGTATTCACCCCCCTCATGACCCATGTGTCTAACCTTACACTTGTTCTAGCAATGCAGCCCTCATCAATCTGCTCAGCATTTGACACTTCCAGGAGTGTCGGATCCCTGTGTCCCCTGTGCACGCGACGTGGTTTCATCCTCCCACCACTACATTACTCCAGGACTCATCACTGATGTAGAGGCGAGAGGATGGAACTACAGCATGTGGTGGGGGCAGGGCTGTTGATTGGAAGGTGGTGCAGTTAAGGCTCCTGTACTGTGGACCCATGCCCCATTGCTTTAGCAGGTGGGACTGGACTCAGCAGAGTTGCATGTGGGCCCAGGCCTGGCAGGGATCATAAGATCACAGCAAGGAACCTATAGTGGGCCATGGGCTTGGGCAGGATGGGGTCACTCTGATGGACATGAAGCCGAAGGGAAGTAACTGTGATGGAGCCTGTGTCAAGTACAAGGTGGTGATTGGGAGGGTGGTGGGGGGGTTCCAGGCTGATAAGAGGTAAAGGATGAACATGTACATAGATTTAAGCCCGACATGCCATGCAAAGCACTTTTCCAGAGCCGGATCTGACTGTACTTTGCTTGTCTGATGAAGGAATCCCTCTAATTACAGAATCCTTCGTAAGTTGCCAACATCTATTGGATATCTACAAATGTATTCTCCAGAGATATGAGAAGCTGAAGTTCTGTACAAATCTTGACTTCTCCTGTTAGTCAAGCATTGTCCCTGTAAGGGATTTCCGGTGAGACGAATTGTGAATAGAAATGCGCATAGAAACGTCCGGAGAAGAGTGATCGGTTGTGCGCATGCACGGCGAAGATTGGCGCCAGACTGACTATGTAAAGGGTGTCTCTGCCCATGTTGAGTGCTGACTGGTCTTCAGCTCCCCCCGTGTCCTGCTTGTTCCTGTGTGATTTCCTTGTTGCTGACCGGACTCTGATTACTCTCCTGATTGATACTGGTTCCTGACTTCGGCTCTGCTCCTGATTTCGGCTCTGCTCTTGACTTTGCACCGTGCTGCCCGCCTGTTGATGACCCCGGCTATTCCTAGGACACTGCCCCTGTCTCTCTCCCTCGCTTCCTGCCTTGCTCTGGTGCACGCCTGGCGACCCACCATACCAGCTCTGCTTGTTACCACTGTGCCTCAATTGGAGGTTCATCAGTCTTCCAGAGTCATCATCTGCAAGAGCTGCAAACAACATCTACTGGCGCCCCCTGGTCCCTAGACACCCTCTGTTCCAACTCCAGTGGGGTCAGGACTAGTGGCCGACCTCGTCATTTCAGTCTCCCATCAGGTACGTGACAGCCCCGCCTCTTGCGTCTCCCTACTGGTCAGTGAGGTTGACCAACACATTAAAAAAACCAATAGGGAGGCAGAAGTACATCCACCTTTGTCTGAAGTCATACAAACATTCTGATGACTGGAAGAGGAATACTGCCAAGGGAAGCAAACTGAGGGGGCGGTATGTAATGGGTCACTTGGCTCAGGACAGCTTGTGGTTTGTTGGGCACCTGGAAGGCATAGGAATGCATGTTGTTTGGCCAGTTTTGCAGTCCATGTGTGCCAGGCATAACATGGCCTCTGAATGGAATGTGCCAATCTCATCTGCTGGCATTGGAGTAGAGAAATGAAGAACTCACTATGACAGTGCGGAAAATGGCTCGGCACGCGGATCCTAATGTTCCGGCTTGTAATTGAAGAAGACATGAAAGGTTGGCAGGCGTTGTATAGAGTGCGGTTGGGTAGTGTATACATACATACAAGTAGAGTCTTGCCAGGATAGTTGTGGGCACAGAAGGGCGTGCCATTTATTGGGAGTGTTGGGTTATTCAAGGTAATTCTCTCTCTATGGACTATAGAGAAGATGTAAACCCTCATGAACTTGCCTTTTATAAAGAATGAGATCCAGTTTTCTCTGGGGTGCTGGGATCACAGAAATACAGTAGAGTCTCTGGGAGCACCGGGGTGCTGGGATCACAGGAGAGTTTCTGGGGACACCGGGGTGATGGGATCACAGAAGTTTCTGGGAGCACCGGGGTGATGGGATCACAGAAGAGTTTCTGGGAGCACCGGGGTGATGGGATCACAGAAGAGTTTCTGGGAGCACCGGGGTGATGGGGTCACAGGAGAGTTTCTGGGAGCACCAGGGTGATGGGGTCACAGGAGAGTCTCTGGGGGCACCGGGGTGATGGGGTCACAGGAGAGTCTCTGGGGGCACCAGGGTGATGGGGTCACAGGAGAGTTTCTGGGAGCACCGGGGTGATGGGGTCACAGGAGAGTTTCTGGGAGCACCGGGGTGATGGGGTCACAGGAGAGTTTCTGGGAGCACCGGGGTGATGGGGTCACAGGAGAGTTTCTGGGAGCACCGGGGTGATGGGGTCACAGGAGAGTTTCTGGGAGCACCGGGGTGATGGGGTCACAGGAGAGTTTCTGGGAGCACCGGGGTGATGGGGTCACAGGAGAGTTTCTGGGAGCACCGGGGTGATGGGGTCACAGGAGAGTTTCTGGGAGCACCGGGGTGATGGGGTCACAGGAGAGTTTCTGGGAGCACCGGGGTGATGGGGTCACAGGAGAGTTTCTGGGAGCACCGGGGTGATGGGGTCACAGGAGAGTTTCTGGGAGCACCGGGGTGCTGGGGTCACAGGAGAGTGTCTGGGAGCACCGGGGTGCTGGGGTCACAGGAGAGTGTCTGGGAGCACCGGGGTGCTGGGGTCACAGGAGAGTTTCTGGGAGCACCGGGGTGATGGGGTCACAGGAGAGTCACTGGGGGCACTGGGATCACAAAAAAAGAAAAAACAAAAACAAAACACACACACAAAAAAAAGCAAAAAATGATGGACCACTCGGTCTTTTTCTGCCGTCACTTTTCTATGTTTCTGAGAGTGAAATAAAAAAGGTGCCAAAAGCAACATTAGAAGTAAAAAAAATAAAATAAAGTAAAATGCGTACTTCAGACTGCCTGTCCTGGAAGTGATGGAGATGTCCCTGCGCCTTACCACGGCCTCCCAGGTACTGAAGACCCTGCAAGAGAGCACTCTTGATTTTCATGCAAGGCCCCCTTTAAAAAGAGCAGAGAACTTGGGAACAGCGGACACACAAGGGATGGAGTCATCAAACACTTTGCACCATCAACAGGCGCTTCAGAGCTGCATCCAAGACCAGTGTTTGCTGGCCAAACAAGAAATATCACTGCTCCAAAATATAGCACAGCTCCACTGTAAAATGTATTTATTTCAGGTACTTATAAAGCACCATCAATATACGCCGCGCTTTACATATATATTGTACATTCACATCAGTCCCCGCCCCCGAGGAGCGTACAATCTAAGGTCCCTAACTCCCATCATACATACACATACTAGGGACAATTTAGACAGGAGCCAATTAACCTACAAGCATGTCTTTAGAGTGTGGGAGGAAACCAGAATACCTGGAGGAAACCCACGCAGGCACAGGGAGAACATGCAAACTCCGGGCAGGTGGTGCTCTGGTTGGGATTTGAACCGGCGACCCGACTACTGCCAGGCGGAAGTGCTAACCACTTAGCCACTGTGCTATGTAGTTTCCTGACTGTTCAGGATCCTGATGTTTGGGTCATGTGATACCAATATGCAAAATATCCAGAATATATATTTTTATATATACACACCCACACCATATACACACAGTGTATTTGCATATTTATCACAATTAAATGATTCAGATCAAACAAATTTCAATGTTACACAGTGATAACCCGAGTAAATACAAAATGCAGTTTTGAAATGTGAATATTTGAAATACGATTTCATTTAGTAAGGGAAAATAGCTGTCCAAACCTGCCTGGCCCAGGATAAAAAGGAATTTATCCCCACCTTGAGAAATCATGAACTGTGATTAACCGCATTTTTTTGGAAAGTCGAGTTAAATTTCACTTGCCACACCCAGCCCTGATTACTGCCAGACCAGTTGAATCAAGAAATCCCTTCTATAGAAGCTGTCTGACAAAGTGAAGCACGCTAAAAGATCTCAAAAAGCAACACATCATACCCCGATCTACAGAAATTCAAGAACAGATGAGAAAAAAAGTAATTGACATTTATCAGTCTGGAAAGGGTTACAAAACCATTTCTAAGGCTTTGGGACTCCAGCAAACCACGGTGAGAGCCATTATCCACAGAGAAGTCATGGAACGGTGGGTGAACCTTCCCAGGAGTGGCTGGCCTACCAAAATTACTCCAAGAGCACAACGATGACTCATCCAAGAGGTCATAAAAGAACCCAGAACAAGAACTGCAGTCCTCACTTGCCCCAGTTTAGGTCAGTGTTCGTGATCCACCAATAAGAAAGACCGGGCAAACATGGCCTCCATGGGAGAGTTCCAAGGCCAAAGCCACTGCTGATCCATAAGAACACAAAGGCTCGTCTCATATTTGTTAAAAACATCCTGATTATCCCCAAGGCTTTTGGGTAAATATTCTGTGGACAGAGGAGACAAAAGTTGCACTTTTTGGAAGGCGTGCGTCCCGTTACATCTGGTGTAAAACTAACAGCATTTCATAAAAGAACATCCTCCCAACAGTGAAACATGGTGGTGGTAGTGTGATGGTCTGGGATCAGGACCTGGATGACTTGCCATAATTGATGGAACCACAAATTCTGTGTTCTACCAGAAAATCCTGAAAGGAGAATGTCTGGCCATCAGTTCTGGACCTCAAGCGCAAGAGCACTTGGGTTAAGCAGCATGACAATGATCCGAAATACACCAGCAAGTCCACCTCTGAATTGCTCGAAAAAAAACCAAAATGAAGGTTTTAGAGTGGCCTAATCACAGTCACTTAAATCCAATTGAGATGCTGTGGCGTGACCCTTCATGCGACCCTTCAGGCCGTTCAACGACTCTTCAGGCCGTTCATGCTTGAAACCCTCCAAGGTGGCTGAATGAAAACAATTCTGCAAAGAATGGTGGGAAAATATTTCTCCACAGAAATGTGAAATACTCATTGCCAGTTATCGCAAATGCTTGATTGCAGTTGATGCCACCAAGGGTGGCACAACCAGTTATTAGGTTTAGGGGGCAATTACTTTTTCACATAGAGTAAGGCAGCTTTGGACAGCTTTTTACCCTTAATAAATGCAATTATCATTTAAAAACTGCATTTTGTAGCACCCTCGAGGTTTAGCTAGATAGGATTTGTTATTTTTGTGAGTTAGAGGCTTGCCAAGAGGCTCAGATGAGTCACCTCAGGACAGGCTGGGAGGCTGTACAGGTCAGGGCTTCTGGAGCCCTCCCATCCTTCCAGAAACTAAGTGAACATTTGGAAGAGGTGCAGAGGAGGCCCAGATTTGCATATTTGTGGGCCAATCTCCAGGCAGGAGACAGGGCATGGTGGCTAAGGGCAGCTCTTAAATATGGCACAACTTGAGCAGCAGGAGAGTCAGGTGGCAGATGGACTGAGAGAAAGTGGTGGAGAGTGGAGCCTGGGAGGGGGTCCCAGGGAAGGGAGCCTACCCACAGGCTGGTTGCTGGACAGAAGGATCTCCACTGTGCCAAAGTCTCCTAGAGAGGACAATCTGTCTATCAGGGCTCTGTCCTCGACAGAGGTGTTAGGAGACCTGGCACCCCTGCCAGAACCTTGCATGGCCGCAGAAGTTCACATCGGCTCAAATTTGGTGCCAACGGCCTTTATAAGGAAGCCCTGCCCTACTCTCAGGTGCTGGTTGATCTCTGGCTTCCCAGTACCTTGTTCCTGTTTCCTGTTACCGACTCGGCTTCCTCTTGGACATGTCTTCTCTGCTTAACCCCTGATCTGACCTCGGCTTGGCTAATGGATACTCTCTCTCGCTCTCCTCTGTGTATGACCTCGGCTATCCCATCTGACTACGCCTGCACTGATCCCCACTTGGTACCTGACCTCGGCTTTGAACCGGCTATCCTGTGATCCTCAGTTTCCCGGAAGACTTGCATACCTCGCACAGGCACCACCTGTTTGCAGACCCCATCTCAGTGCATCAGCTGTGCTCCTGGGTGGACCACCAACGAGCACTCCTACAGGTGACCTGTGTCACTTTGGGCCTGACTCCCGCTGTCCCACTCTCAGGGGAGTCTGGAACTTAACCGCAAGGGAAGCCCTCTCTCCATTGGCCTCCATCACCAGGTGCATGTTGACCAGGAAGAAGCCAGCCGAGTGTAGGGCCTGAAAGCAGCTATAACCCACCAAGCTGACAGGACACTGAGTACTTCTACACCCCCCTGGGCCAAATAAAGGGAGAGGGCAGTCAGGTGCAAAACCCAACTAGTTCTCATCTGGAACAACTTGGCTGTAGATCTTGGAATCCCCCTTGCCCAGGAATACCCTCAGGACAGCCAAGTGAAAGAGGAGAATTCATCTGAGGTCTAAGACCCAGAGGGGACATCAGTTCTCCTTAAAGAGATAGTTGCTCATTTCTGTTCCACATTTTTGTACAGTGTACAGTTTTGCTGGTAAGAAGTTGTGCTCAAGTTTCACAGTTCCTTGGGCATCCCATATACCCCTAGACCCCATCCTAGATGTTAACCCTTAATAAAAAGATCCAACAAGGTGTTGGAAACGTTCCTCAGAGATTTTGCTTCATATAGACATGATAGCATCACGCAGTTGCTGCAGATTTGTCGGCTGCACATCCATGATGGGAATCTCCCGTTCCACCACATCCCAAAGGTCCTCTATTGGATGGAGATCTGGGGACTGTGGAGGCCATTGGAGTCCAGTGACCTCGTTGTCATGTTCCAGAAACCAGTTGGAGATGATTGGAGCTTTGTGACATGGAGCAATATCCTGCTGGAAGAAGCCATCAGAAGATGGGGACACTGGAGTCAGAGGGATGGACATGGTCAGCAACAATACTCAGGTATGCCTTAGTGTTTAAATGATGTTTAATTGGTACCAAGGGGCCCAAAGTGTGTCAAGAAAATCTCCCCCACACTATGACACCACCAGCCTGAACAGTTGATACAAGGCAGGATGGATCTACCACACCATGACACCACCACCAGCCTGAACCGTGGATACAAGGCAGTATGGATCCCCCACGCCATGACACCACCACCAGCCTGAACTGTGGATACAAGGCAGAATGGATCCCCCACGCCATGACACCACCACCAGCCTGAACTGTGGATACAAGGCAGGATGGATCTACCACACCATGACACCACCACCAGCCTGAACTGTGGATACAAGGCAGGATGGATCCCCCACGCCATGACACCACCACCACCAGCCTGAACTGTGGATACAAGGCAGGATGGATCCACCACACCATGACACCTCCACCACCAGCCTGAACCATTGATACAAGGCAGGATGGATCCCTCACACCATGACACCACCAGCCTGAACCATTGATACATGGCAGGATGGATCCCTCACACCATGACACCACCAGCCTGAACCATTGATACAAGGCAGGATGGATCCATCACACCATGACACCACCACCACCAAAAGCCTGAACCGTTGATACAAGGCAGGATGGATCCCCCACACCATGACACCACCACCAGCCTGAACCATTGATACAAGGCAGGATGGATCCATGCTTTCATGATGTTTACGCCAATTTCTGACCCTGCCATCTGAATGTTGCAGCTGAAATCCAGACTCATTAGACCAGGCAACATTTTTCCAATCTTCTATTGTCCAATGTTGGTGATCCTGTGCGAATTGTAGCCTCCGTTTCCTGTTCTTAGCTGACAGGAGTGGCCCCCGGTGTGGTCTTCTGCTGCTGTAGCCCATCTGCTTCAAGGTTGGACGTGTTGAGCGTTCAGAGATGGTATTCTGCATACCTTGGGTGTAACGAGGGGTTATTGGAGTTCCTGTTGCTTTTCTAACATCTGGAACCAGTCTGCCCATTCTCCTCTGACACCAACAAGGCATTTTCCTCCACACAACTGCCACTCACTGGATACTTTCTATTTTTCGGACCATTCTCTGTAAATCCTAGAGATGAGTGTACCTGAAAATCCCTGTAGATCAGCAGTTTTTGAAATACTCGGACCAGCCCGTCTGTCACCAACAACCATGCCACGTTCAAAGTCACTTAAATCCCCTTTCTTCCCCAGCAAGTCGTCTTCACCACGTCTAGATGCCTAGAGTAGATGCATTGAGTTGCTGCCATATGATTGGCTGATTTGCAATTGGTGTTACCAAGAAATTGAACAGGTGGACTGGTGAGTGTATGTGCGCCACGTAAACGTTACAGCCCACCGTCCATGAGGCTACACATATACGGTACCTGGCTAGGGAAGAGGTTAATCCGGCCATACACGAGTAGATTTTCATACCAATGTTCTAATGAAAAACGAAAGTACATTCAATAATGCCATTAGACACTTGGCGAATCTCGTTTGCCGGAACTTGAAATTTTTTTTGTCTTTTGCAGGCAATAGAAGAGTCGTTTATGGGCCGATTTTTCGTCTGAACGCAAAATCGACTGTTATTCACGCGGTTAGTGGGGCCCACCCGTCGGCCGTTTTTCGTGGAGCGTCTCGTTTACTTTTATCGGTCATGCTGGAAAATCCATGAAAAATGGCCGTTATTTGTGGACGATGGTGGCAGCATCAGATTTTTTATCGGCCGACAATTCGGCCGATAAACGGCCCGTCTATGGAATTTGACATTCGATTTTGTGGTGTATTGAATTTCCTGAACGAGAACCACCTTCCCTGTTAGAATTTTTTTAGTTCCAGAAAAGGTTTCTATACCGCTCCTCTGTTCTTGCTTGATCCCTACGGGTCAAAAACGATCAGCGATTTGTCAAACGAACGTTCTACAACCAAATTGTTTTCAACCGAACACACGTGTGAGATATCGCCACGAACGTCGGAGTGAGAGCAATAATTCCACAATTCACAGGCAAGTCTAAACTGGTGGCCTGTAAAGGCTTTCAAAATGTCGCCTCCGGACGTGTCCAGGTATCGCAGTTTTTCGCCTTCTCACAGGCGCACAATTCTAAAGCTTGACATGTTGGGTATCTATTTACTCGATACAATCTCGTCTTTTATATTTTACCAACAGATTGGTTATAATAGGAGGAGGGGGATGGAGGAAACCTATGGAGCGTGACTGAAGGGGGTGAAGGTCCTCTCGAAGCTCTAGCTCTGTTTTAGGCAGCCTATTAATGATCATTTCAAATCCCAGTTCAGTTGATTCTAGTTTTAGGAATGGGATGGTAAGAACCTGGGCCAAGTTTTTTTTTCTTGCCATCCCAAAGATACAATAGGAAATGAAAGGCTATCTCCAGGGGCGGACTGACCATTTGGAAACTCGGGCACTGCCCAAGGGCCTGGGGTCAGTAGGGGGCCCCATGAGATGCCCCTGGTACCTTTTTCATAGGCTTTTTTGAATTTGGGCAAGGACACAGGGGCCCCATGATCCCCTATTGCCCGGGGTCCACCCCTGGATATCTCTTTGAAGTAGAGGGAAATGACCCCTCCCCCAATCACTGGCACAGGTGTCCCCGTTAGAAGATTTCCTTATTTCCTGTTTCAGTGACAACCGTAAATTGTTGGATTTTCTTTTGCGGTCTACAGTGACAGGGATCATCGGGACAAATAGAAAGGGTGACAGTGAACAGGACGGTGAAAATGCTCACCTGCTTCCACCGGTCGCTTGAGCAAGGGGTTGTCACCTCTCTGATGAAAATGCAGCTGAATAAATGTCACCAGTGAGGGGGGCGATGACTCGCTCAGCCAGCCAATAGGATCGCTAGTGTGACTCTAACTGAACCTTACACTCGGGACCAGGGGCGGACTGACCATTTGGAAACTCTGGCACTGCCCAAGGGCCCGGGGTTAGTAGGGGGCCCCATGAGATGCCCCTGGTACCTTTTTCATAGGCTTTTTTGAGCTTGGGCAAGGACACAGGGGCCCCATGATCCCCTATTGCCCGGGGACCCCATGAGTTGTCAGTCTGCCCCTGCTCGGGACTGACGGTAGCCAGCTGGTCGGGAGCCCACTTTATCCCGGTGTCACTGCCCTCAGATAGGACTTTGAGATTGTCCGGTGTCATCATCGAATACATAATTATTAACATCTCCCAGCCTGTCACCCTTCAATAAACAGGTAATAATTGACGGGAAGTGACACGGGGGGGGGGGGGCGAGGATTTGATGGGACAGGAAGATGTGGGTTCAGGACATGGTGGATCCTGCGCAAAAAAAAAAAAAAAACTAACAAAAGATACAAAGTGATACAAAGTGACAATTCTAGACAAAGATGGAGGGAATTACAAATCATTACACTTATTGGCCAGTTCCCTCCAGCGTTTTCTCAGCCTCCGCCAGGGGCCCGGAAATCCGAATCCTCCCATCCACACACAGTCCGTGCCGGGACAAGGTCACCTAGAGTCCGGGGCCACATGCCGAACTGAGCATTATGTCAGCAACACCCCCCCCCCAAAAAAAAAAAAAGAAAAAAAAAAAAAAAAAAAAAAAGAAGAGCACCAAGCTGCATGCTTACCCCTACACATAAATCCCCCCCCCTGGGCTGATATCCCCCCTCCCAGCACAAGTCTTTGCCTTCCCATCCACCAAATCAGCACAAAAAAAACAAAATCCCCCCAATCCCCCCTCTTATCACAAATTCCAACCCCAAATTTCCTCTCCTAGTGCAAATACCTCCTATTCATCCCTATCAGCACACATGCCCCCCCCTCTAAACAAAATGTCCCCTACTAGTATACTTCCCCTCCCCCCTCTACCATATCATCTCTTCTAGCACAAACTCCTCAAATCCCCCCTCTCAGCACGAATCTTTGCCTCTCCATCCCCCAAATCCCCCCAGCACAAATGACCCCCTCCAAAAAAAAAAAATCACCCCGCCTAGAAGAAATCCCTCCCACCTCCCCACTTTTACAAACCCCCCCCCCCCAAAAAAAAAATCCCCTGCTAGTGCAAATACCCTGTCATCATCCCTACTAGCACCCCCCCCCCCCCCAAAAAAAAAATTACCCCTCCTAGAACAAATCCTCCACATCTAAGATAAGCTGCAATATATGACATTTTTGTTCTTGAGATTGAATTGAAGCTCCAGTGCAGCTATCTGTGCGTTTATAATAGGACTCCTTCCTACCAACACAGTCCAACCTGGGAGTCACATGTCCAGGCGCACTGCCAAACCAACAGAGCCTGAACCCAGAGGAGAGGCCACCACCAAACCCGGGCTGATTATAGGACAGTAAGCTTGGGGTTATTGCAAGTACAAACTTTCACAGTAAAGAATATATATAATATATCCCCTCCCCCCCCACCATATAATTCTGTGTGAAGTCCACAACTCTGGATGATACCTCCCAATGTGTGACTTGGATGGAATGTGGAAGGATTAGAGCCTCCCCATCCCTAACTCCGACCCTAACACTCTAACCCTCTATATCTAATCCTCTACATCCAACCCCAACCCTCTACATCCAACCCCAACCCTCTACATCCAACCCCAACCCTCTACATCCAACCCCAACCCTCTACATCCAACCCCAACCCTCTACATCCAACCCCAACCCTCTACATCCAACCCTCTGCATCCAACCCTCTGCATCCAACCCCAACCCTCTGCATCCAACCCCAACCCTCTGCATCCAACCCCAACCCTCTGCATCCAACCCTCTACATCCAACCCCAACCCTCTGCATCCAACCCTCTGCATCCAACCCTCTGCATCCAACCCCAACCCTCTGCATCCAACCCCAACCCTCTGCATCCAACCCTCTACATCCAACCCCAACCCTCTGCATCCAACCCCAACCCCACTGCATCCAACCCTCTGCATCCAACCCTCTGCATCCAACCCTCTGCATCCAACCCTCTGCATCCAACCCTCTGCATCCAACCCTCTGCATCCAACCCTCTGCATCCAACCCTCTGCATCCAACCCTCTGCATCCAACCCTCTGCATCCAACCCTCTGCATCCAACCCTCTGCATCCAACCCCAACCCTCTGCATCCAACCCCAACCCTCTGCATCCAACCCCAACCCTCTGCATCTAATCCTCTACATCCAACCCCAACCCTCTGCATCCAACCCCAACCCTCTACATCCAACCCCAACCCTCTGCATCCAACCCTCTACATCCAACCCTCTGCATCCAACCCTCTGCATCCAACCCTCTGCATCCAACCCTCTGCATCCAACCCCAACCCTCTGCATCCAACCCCAACCCTCTGCATCCAACCCTCTGCATCCAACCCTCTGCATCCAACCCTCTGCATCCAACCCTCTGCATCCAACCCTCTGCATCCAACCCTCTGCATCCAACCCTCTGCATCCAACCCTCTGCATCCAACCCTCTGCATCCAACCCTCTGCATCCAACCCTCTGCATCCAACCCTCTGCATCCAACCCTCTGCATCCAACCCTCTGCATCCAACCCTCTGCATCCAACCCTCTGCATCCAACCCTCTGCATCCAACCCTCTGCATCCAACCCTCTGCATCCAACCCTCTGCATCCAACCCTCTGCATCCAACCCTCTGCATCCAACCCTCTGCATCCAACCCTCTGCATCCAACCCTCTGCATCCAACCCTCTGCATCCAACCCTCTACATCCAACCCTCTACATCCAACCCTCTACATCCAACCCTCTACATCCAACCCCAACCCTCTACATCCAACCCCAACCCCCGACCCCAACCCTCTACATCCAACCCTCTACATCCAACCCTCTACATCCAACCCTCTACATCCAACCCCAACACTCTACATCCAACCCCAACCCCCGACCCCAACCCTCTACATCTATTATATACTTTATATATGTTCTTTGGTGGATATTGCGTTTAATAAAATAGGATTGCACTAACTACCCCTCTGCATTCCTCTCTACATCTAACCCTACTCCTCTACATCAACTCCAAACTGTGGCCAGGGACTGGATGTGGCCCTTTGCTTGCTTTTATCTGGCCCTAGGAGCACTATTTCATCTACTGACACCAACAATGGGGCATAATTCGCCCACTGACAGTAATAAAGGGGCACTATTCCTCCCACTGACACCAATGATGGGGCACTATTCCTCCCACTGACACCAATGATGGGGCACTATTCTTCCCTTGAACACCAATGATGGGGCACTATTCCTCCCACTGACACCAATGACGGGGCACTATTCCTCCCACTGACACCAATGATGGGGCACTATTCCTCCCACTGACACCAATGATGGGGCACTATTCCTCCCAATGACACCAATGATGGGGCACTATTCCTCCCACTGACACCAATGATGGGGCACTATTCCTCCCACTGGCACCAATGATGGGGCACTATTCTTCCCTTGAACACCAATGATGGGGCACTATTCCTCCCACTGACACCAATGATGAGGCACAATTCCTCCCAATAACACCAACGATGGGGAATAATTCCTCTCACTGACATTAAAGGTGGGGCATTGTTTACTCCCACTTATGCTGGGACATTTTCTACTCCCAGGGGCCACAGTCTGGCCCCCTTAATGTCTGAAGGACAGTACACTGGCCCTTTGTTTAGAAAATGTGGAAACCCCTGCTCTACATCTAACCCCCCCTCTATTTGTCTTGGTGACCACTACCCAGGGACAGAAAGTGATATCAAATCCAAAATGTAACAGTTGTCACCAGAACAGGAATAGAGAGGAAACCTCCAATGGGGACACCTGTTCTGGTGACAACTGAGAGAGGATCTCCTCTCATTTCCTGCTGTGTCTCTGGAACAGGAAGGGAAATCTGCCCAATGGAAAAATTCTGACATTGGCTCTATCAGTGTCCTACCTCATCCACCGATAATGTGGAGCTCATATCAACCACATCTTCAACTGTAAAAAATTAATGAAACAGATGAAGGCAACTTACAGCCAACGGGGATCATCTCGCTGTGTTAATAGTTGGCGGTAGGTTACCAATCATCCATTGGATGCTTTTGTGAATGGAAGTATGAAAAGTTCCAATGGTGGAGTCACTCACCTTTATTTCTTCTCCTGGTGTCACGGGCCGGGCTGTGGGATTGGCGGGGACAGCCAGGGGTGGAATTGGCCAGGTTGGCCGGGCTGTGGAATTGGTGGAACTGGCAGGAATTGGCCTGGATGACCGGGAGTGGAATTTGTGGATTAGGCGGGGATGGCCGGGGGGGGGAAGTGGTGGATTAGGCGAGGATGGCCGGAGGGTGGAATTGGTGGATTAGGCGAGGATGGCCGGAGGGTGGAATTGGTGGATTAGGCGAGGATGGCCGGAGGGTGGAATTGGTGGATTAGGCGAGGATGGCCGGAGGGTGGAATTGGTGGATTAGGCGAGGATGGCCGGAGGGTGGAATTGGTGGATTAGGCGAGGATGGCCGGAGGGTGGAATTGGTGGATTAGGCGAGGATGGCCGGAGGGTGGAATTGGTGGATTAGGCGAGGATGGCCGGGGGGTGGAATTGGTGGATTAGGCGAGGATGGCCGGGGGGTGGAATTGGTGGATTAGGCGGGGATGGCCGGGGGGTGGAATTGGTGGATTAGGCGGGGATGGCCGGGGGGTGGAATTGGTGGATTAGGCGGGGATGGCCGGGGGGTGGAATTGGTGGATTAGGCGTGGATGGCCGGGGGGTGGAATTGGTGGATTAGGCGTGGATGGCCGGGGGGTGGAATTGGTGGATTAGGCGTGGATGGCCGGGGGTGGAATTGGTGGATTAGGCGTGGATGGCCGGGGGTGGAATTGGTGGATTAGGCGTGGATGGCCGGGGGGTGGAATTGGTGGATTAGGCGTGGATGGCCGGGGGGTGGAATTGGTGGATTAGGCGTGGATGGCCGGGGGGTGGAATTGGTGGATTAGGCGTGGATGGCCGGGGGGTGGAATTGGTGGATTAGGCGTGGATGGCCGGGGGGTGGAATTGGTGGATTAGGCGTGGATGGCCGGGGGGTGGAATTGGTGGATTAGGCGTGGATGGCCGGGGGGTGGAATTGGTGGATTAGGCGTGGATGGCCGGGGGGTGGAATTGGTGGATTAGGCGTGGATGGCCGGGGGGTGGAATTGGTGGATTAGGCGTGGATGGCCGGGGGGGTGGAATTGGTGGATTAGGCGGGGATGGCCGGGGGGGTGGAATTGGTGGATTAGGCGGGGATGGCCGGGGGGGTGGAATTGGTGGATTAGGCGGGGATGGCCGGGGGGTGGAATTGGTGGATTAGGCGGGGATGGCCGGGGGGTGGAATTGGTGGATTAGGCGGGGATGGCCGGGGGGTGGAATTGGTGGATTAGGCGGGGATGGCCGGGGGGTGGAATTGGTGGATTAGGCGGGGATGGCCGGGGGGTGGAATTGGTGGATTTGGCGGGGATGGCCGGGGGGTGGAATTGGTGGAACTGGTGGGGACGGCCGGGGATGACCGGGGGTGGAATTGCTGGGGATGACCGGGAATATTATTGTTAGAAAAACAGTTGGAAAAATAAGGCCCCCCATGGAGGAAGCTGCACATGGGATGGATTGTAGGGATCAGTTACACATGACTGTAGACGGTGGGATCATCTGAGACATTATTACTACTACATACTACCCGGGTAAGTATATCAGAGGATCGGAGTGACATCACAGCAACAAGTGTACAGGACGATACATAGGCAACGCAATCCACGCGTATCAGAGTGTCCTATACACAGGCAGACTATATACAGATCGTTATACACAGAGAGCCCTATAGACAGATACATAGAAGGTTCCATAGCACAGATTACACACATAGAAGGTTCTGTACACTGCAAGACATTGATATACAGAGTTCCATCCACAGAATATATACTGAGAGTTATACACAGATACATAGTTGCATAGACAGGAAGTGATGTGCAAAGTGGTTGTCACACTCCAGCCCCAGTCTGACACCAGCCAGCAGCCCCATGGCGAAGCTGCACTCACCTCTCTCCTGGGCAGGCTGGCTGTGCTGGGAGAGTTCTGGGCACTCAGTGCAGGAGGGAGGGGAGGGAGGAGGGGGTGGGGAGGAGGATGGAGATGGGAGGGGGATGGGAGGAGGATGGAGATGGGAGGAGGCAGCCAGACTCTGTAACCAGCAGACTCAGCTATAGAGAGAGGAAGTCAGATTAACCCCTCAGTCCCGGACTGACAGCAAGAGCAATTAGAGTAAAACTTTTTTGTTTTCATTCTTGATGGAGTAATGAAGGATTATAACCCCGGACAGATTTTTTTTTTATTCCATGTGTCCCCACTGGGGAGATTTCCCTTCACTTCCTGTCCCACAACCAAATAAGAAGTGAGAGGAAATCCCCGCAAATTTAGAGAATTCTTTGGGGACCCCCCAGGACACCAGCAGTAGTGAACCCATTGGAAGATTTCCCCTCTATTACTTTTCTGGGGACAAATCAAAATTTGTGATTTTCTTTCCCTCTCAGTGATAATGGGGGCGCTGGGGTGGATCTCCCTGATGGGGACACAAATACCAATAAAAACCTGACAGGGGGTCTCACCCTTCCCCCTCTACCCAACACACAAAAAAAAAGTTTAAAAAAAAGATTAACTTGTCATCAGATATCTGAGCACTCAGTGACCCTCATCATCATCATCATCCTCATCCTCATCCTCTGCACAGATTCTTTTCTGCAGCCTACGTCCGTCCATCTGGAGGAGTATAGTGGTCAGCATGTTGGGATCGGTTAGTAGTTCCTCATATGTGGTTTCTGCTGCTTCCAGATGATGAAATCTGTCCAATCATTGTCCTGACTCAGATCTGTACGTCTGGATTCCAGTTATGTCCCCCCCAGCCCAGGCTATGGGGGCTCTGTACACCGAATAACACCAACATATACCGGGGGGAGTTCATTCCGGGAAGGAAAAAATGACCCCACCTCTAACAACTGAGACCGTAGTCACACGGGTGATGAGATTACATACACTGTATTGCCCCAAGTATTGTCCCCCCCCCCATATATACACTATATTGCCCCAAGTATTGTCCCCGCCCCCCTATATACACTATATTACCCCAAGTATTGTCCCCCCCCCCATATGTACACTATATTACCCCAAGTATTGTCCCCGCCCCCCGTATATACACTATATTGCCCCAAGTATTGTACCCCCCGTATATACACTATATTACCCCAAGTATTGTCCCCGTCCCCCCATATATACACTGTATTGCCCCAAGTATTGTCCCCGCCCCCCTATATACACTATATTACCCCAAGTATTGTCCCCGCCCCCCCCATATATACACTATATTGCCCCCGCCCCCCCATATACACTATATTGC
Organism: Staurois parvus; assembly: GCF_062004578.1. NCBI lineage: Eukaryota > Metazoa > Chordata > Amphibia > Anura > Ranidae > Staurois > Staurois parvus. The sequence goes on from NW_028321470.1 coordinate 40,358, forward strand.
CCCAAGTATTGTCCCCGCCCCCCTGTATATACAGTACATTGCCCCAAGTATCGGGCCGCCGGCCTTTCCACACACATGACCTTTAATGGCCCCCCAGTCTTAGTCCGTAGGGTTCAATATTGAGTTGGCCCCGCCCTTTCCACACACATGACCTTTAATGGCCCCCCAGTCTTAGTTCGTGGGGTTCAATATTGAGTTGGCCCCGCCCTTTCCACGCACATGACCTTTAATGGCCCCCCAGTCTTAGTCCGTAGGGTTCAGTACAGAGTTGGCCCCACCCTTTGCGGCTATAACCGCTTCAACTCTTCTGGGAAGGCCCCCCACAAGGTTTAGGAGGGTGTCTATGGGAAGGTTGGACCATTCTTCCAGAAGCACATTTGTCAGGTCAGGCACTGATGTCGGGGGAGGAGGCCTGGCTCGCAGTCTCCGCTCTAATTCATCCCAAAGGTGTTCTATGGGGTTGAGGTCAGGACTCTGTGCAGGACAGTCAAGTTCCTCCACCCCAAACTGGCTCCTCCATGTCTTTATGGACCTTGCTTTGTGCACTGGTGGGCAGTCATGTTGGAACAGGAAGGGGCCATCCCCAAACTCCTCCCACAAAGTTGGGAGCATGAAATTGTCCAAAATGTCACCTTAAGAGTTCCACCCCTGAAAAACACCCCCACACCATAATCCCCCCTCCACCAAACTCTACACTTGGCACAATGCAGTCAGGCAAGTACCGTTCTCCTGGCCACCGCCAAACCCAGACATGTCCATCAGATTGCCAGACAGAGAAGTGTGATTGGTCACTCCAGAGAACACGCCTCCCCTGCTCTAGAGTCCAGTGGCGGCATGCTTTACACCACGGCATCCGACGCTTTGCATTGCACTTGGTGATGGAAGGCTTGGATGCAGCTGCTCGGCCATGGAAACCCATTCCATGAAGCTCTCTACGCACTGTTGTTGGGCTCATCTGAAGGCCACACCAAGTTTGGAGGTCTTTAGCTATTGACTCTGCAGACAGTTGGTGACTTCTGCGCACTGTGCGCTTCAGCATGCGCTGACCCCGCCCTGTCATGTGACGTGGCCTACCACTTGGTGGCTGAGTGGCTGTTGTTCCCAGTTGCTTCCACTTTGTTATAATCCCACTAACAGTTGAGCGTGGAATATTTAGTAGCCAGGAAATGTCACGGATGGACTTATTGCCCAGGTGGCCACCTATCACGGGACCACGCTTGGAGTCACTGAGCTCCTGAGAGCGACCCATTCTTTCACCAATGTTTGTAGAAGCCGTCTGCATGCCTAGGGGTGTGATTGTGTACACCTGTGTCCATGGAGGGGATTGGAGCACCTGAATCACATGATATGGAGGGGATTGGAACACCTGAGTCACATGATATGGAGGGGATTGGAACACCTGAATCACATGATTGGGAGGGGATTGGAACACCTGAATCACATGATATGGAGGGGATTGGAACACCTGAATCACACGATATGGAGGGGATTGGAACACCTGAATCCCATGATTGGGAGGGGATTGGAACACCTGAATCACATGATTGGGAGGGGATTGAAACACCGGAATCACATGATATGGAGGGGATTGGAACACCTGAATCACATGATTGGGAGGGGATTGGAACACCTGAATCACATGATATGGAGGGGATAGGAACACCTGAATCACATGATTGGGAGGGGATTGGAACACCCGAATCACATGATATGGAGGGGATAGGAACACCTGAATCACATGATATGGAGGGGATTGGAACACCTGAATCACATGATATGGAGGGGATTGGAACACCCGAATCACATGATATGGAGGGGATTGGAACACCCGAATCACATGATATGGAGGGGATTGGAACACCCGAATCACATGATATGGAGGGGATTGGAACACCCGAATCACATGATATGGAGGGGATTGGGACACCCAAATCACATGATATGGAGGGGATTGGGACACCCGAATCACATGATATGGAGGGGATTGGAACATCTGAATCACGTGATATGGAGGGGATTGGAACACCTGAATCACATGATATGTCTATATAGGAGATTTAAAAACATAAGAATGATTAGTATAATGTACTCTGTGACATCTCAAAATATACAGCAACTGTATAATGTTTTAGAAAATCTTCACATTTTATCATTAAAAAGCCATCCTTGAGCTCCTGGCAGAAATTTTGCCTAGGCTGAGATGATGTCATCCGTTTGCCGCAGGCAGGAGGAGTCATTTCCTCAGTCTCCCCTCCCCCAGTGATCAGGCTGTACATTGTAACTTTGTAGAAGGAGGAGGAGGCATTTCCTCAGTCTCCCCTCCCCCAGTGATCAGACTGTACATTGTAACTTTGTAGAAGAAGGAGGAGGCATTTCCCCAGTCTCCCCTCCCCCAGTGATCAGACTGTACATTGTAACTTTGTAGAAGGAGGAGGTGGCGTTTCCTCAGTCTCCCCTCCCCCCAGTGATCAGACTGTACATTGTAAGGTGGTGTTATTAGTAGATGATTCTTGTGATATTGGTCCTGGGATTATCATCCATTAACCCCGAACATTAAATCTGAAGTTAAAGAGGAGCTCCACCTAAAAGGGGAAGTTCGGCTTTAAGGCCTCGTCCCCGGCTCCTCGTTAAGGATTGGCACCTTTTGGGGTGGGGGAATTTGAAAGGTACCCACTCCCACTTCCGCTGCGGGAGGGAGGACGGCCAGTGAGCTGCGGGAGGGAGGAAGGACGGCCAGTGAGCTGCGGGAGGGAAGGAGGACGGCCAGTGAGCTGCGGGAGGGAGGGAGGACGGCCAGTGAGCTGCGGGAGGGAGGGAGGACGGCCAGTGAGCTGTGAGAGGGAGGAAGGACGGCCAGTGAGCTGCGGGAGGGAGGGAGGGAGGACGGCCAGTGAGCTGCGGGAGGGAGGAAGGACGGCCAGTGAGCTGCGGTGAGGACAACACTGGAGGGACAGGTGAACGTCATTATTTTTTGACCGGAGCTCCACTTTAAATCTGCTTTGATTTTGCCTCCCCCCCATCACCTACACAATCATGACATTGTAAAAGAAACTGATTCTGTTTTCATTACATACGTGAGTTTAGACCTAGTAATGTCATCACTGGGTCTCTGTGCTTCTCTATGCAATGCAGGCAGATCTTGGCTGGTAGGAGGAGCCAGCAGGGGGCAGTACATAGCTACCTGAAAACATCACACCCTGCCTCAGTACATCTTACAGAGCCCTTTCAAGCAGTGGGCGGGCTCTTGGGAGGATTTATGCAGATATCAAAACGCCGTGATGGATGGGAGTCAGTCTGGAGGAGTGGGCGTTCCAAGGAAGGCTATATTTGTCTGCAGATCTTCATGGGTAACGCCCACATGTGATGATGAGCCTCTGTGATTAAGAGAACTGATATCCAATCAATGAAAGGGGCGGGGCCAATGCTGGACGTCCTCCAGCCAGGAAATGAGGCGGAGCTCTGACTGACTGGCTGCAGCTTCTACTGCACATTGTGAGAAGCTTCCAGTGTGCAGTGACATCAGAGTAACCAGGGGAGGAGCTGCCACACCTGTGCAAGACTAAAGGGGAGGAGCTGCCACACCTGTGCAAGACTAAAGGGGAGGAGCCACCACACCTGTGCAAGACTGAATGGGAGGAGACGGTACACCTGTGTGAGACTGAATGGGAGGAGCCAGAACACCTGTGTGAGACTGAATGGGAGGAGCCGTTACACCTGTGCGAGACTGAATGGGAGGAGCCGGTACACCTGTGTGAGACTGAATGGGAGGAGCCGGTACACCTGTGCAAGACTGAATGGGAGGAGTCGGTACACCTGTGCAAGACTGAATGGGAGGAGCAGGTACACCTGTGTGAGACTGAATGGGAGGAGCCGGTACGCCTGTGCAAGACTGAATGGGAGGAGCAGGTACACCTGTGTGAGACTGAATGGGAGGAGCCAGTACACCTGTGTGAGACTGAATGGGAGGAGCCGGTACACCTGTGTGAGACTGAAGGGGAAGAGCCGGAACACCTGGACAAGACTAAAGGGGAGGAGCCGCTACATCTGCGCAAAACTGAAGGGGAGGAGCCAGTACACCTGTGCAAGACTGAATGGGAGGAGCCAGTAAACCTGTGCAAGACTGAAGGGGAGAAGCCGGTACACGTGTGTAAGACTGAAGGGGAGGAGCCGGTACACCTGTGCAAGACTGGAGAGGAAGAGCCGGTACACCTGTGTAAGACTGAAGGGGAGGAGCCAATACACCTGTGCAAGACTGAAGGGGAGGAGCCGGTACACCTGTGCAAGACTGAAAGGGAGGAGCCAGTACACCTGTGCAAGACTGAAGGGGAGGAGCCGGCACACCTGCACAAGACTGAAGGGGAGGAGCCGGAACACCTGCGCAAGACTGAAGGGGAGGAACCAGTACACCTGTGCAAGACTGTAGGGGAGGAGCCAGTACACATGTGCAAGACTGAAGGGGAGGAGCTGGTACACATGTGTAAGACTGAAGGGGAGGAGCTGGTATACCTGTGTAAGACTGAAGGGGAGGAGCCAGTACACCTTTGCAAAACTGAAGGGGAGGAGCCGCTACACCTGTGCAATGATTTATGTATTTGGGGGTGATAGAACAAGGATGTATTTCTTTCTCTTGCTGCATGCTTGTTGACACCTAGAATTGTCAAACAGAGGCCAGCGTTGAGGCCCCCAATACTTCCCATGACAGGTGTACTCTACTGCTGGACCAATAGAGGGCGCTGCATATTACATCACTGCAATGTCTGAAAGCAATTACTATGACACCAGGTGGCGCCATCTGCCCTATAGAGGTGTATAATGTACGGATCGCAGGTGTCACAAGGTGAGAGATGGTACCTCTGTGCCGACAGGTCACCTTTCACCTCCGCCGGAGCCCCGGAACTTCCCCCTGACTTTAAAGGGATTGTCCCTCATTTCTGTTGTCCCTCTTTTTATTGACCTGCATAAAAAAAAAGTCTAGTGCAGGGGCGGACTGACCATTTGGATACTCAGGCTCCGCCCAGGGGCCCGGGGTCAGTAGGGGGCCCCATGAGATGCCCCTGGTACCTTTTTCATAGGCTTTTTTGAGTTTGGGCAAGGACACAGGGGTCCCATGATCCCCTATTGCCCGGGGGCCCCAAGAGTTGTCAGTCCAGCCTTGGTCTAGTGCAATTTCAAGTGCGATTTGGGAATTGAAATGGCACCTGAAATCGCATCTAATGAATGTGAATGTCGCCGTCTTCACGTGTGCGATTTGCTGCGGATGTGTGTTCCGCCCATCACTAACCTCACGTGTGGCGCAGTTGCTGTCTGCATACATGAGCGCACTCTATGTGTATTGGTGTATGGGCGGGACGAGGGCGGGCTTTTCATTTTTGCTTTTTTATTATTCTTTATATTTATTTTTTTACAATTTTTTTTTCATTTAACTTTATTGCAACGACAAGCGGGTGAATAGGCTCCTATGTGACAGCCTTGGGCAGGTGACAGGTGCTCTTCATGGAGGCATCAGGGGTCTATTAGACCCCCAACGTCTCCCCTGCCTTCCAGTGCAGATAATCAAACACAGATTGTCCATCAGCAGCTTACCTGGTTACAGTAGAAGATTGTCAGCTCTGAAGTGACAAAATGCTTGTTGCTTCCAGGTTCAGTCATTACAGGTGGTAACTGTCCCCTATGATGGAGGGGGGTGAACCCCATAATGGACGGGGTGCTGCAGCCATAGACCCCTATTATGGAGGGGGGGTGAACCCCATAATGGAGGGGGGTTGTTTCAGCCATAGACCCCTATGATTGAGGGGGTGAACCCCCATGATGGAGGGGGGTTTCAGCCATAGACCCCTATAATGGAGGGGGGTGAACCCCTATGATGGAGGGGGGGTGTTGCAGCCATAGACCCCTATAATGGAGGGGGGTGAACTCCTATGACGGAGGGGGGGTATTGCAGCCATAGACCCCTCTAATGGATGGGGGTCCCCAGGGGTGTTTCCTGAGCTCCTCCCACTCAGCATCCTGAAGTCGTTCAATGCCAGCACCCCGCTTGTAATAACCCTTTATGTGCCATATCGTGATAGGAGGAGAACCTCTGCTGATGCATTTCCACCAATCCTGGCCTAAGCCCCACGGTGGACCACAAATCACAGGGCAGCATTACCGGCGACCACGGGAGCACACTGCAACGTGGAAGGTGGGGGAACCTCCCTCTCGGACTGTTGTCACCAGAATACTTGCCCCCGTCGGAAGATTTCTCTTTCAGTGACAACTGAAAATTTTGGAATCTTCCTCTAGTTTTCAATGATGACAATGGTCATCAGGACCCAGAGAGAGTGTGGACTACAGAACACCTCCCCCCTCCTCTTGTCTCAGTAACATAAGGGAGGGTGTTCTGTAGTCCAGAATAGAGAATCAGGGCTGACAGCGCTTGCGTGAGATTTGAGTGCAGCGGAGGCAGCGTTGTCAGCTCAGTACAGGAAGTCAGGAGCTCGTCGGATTCCTGGCGGGTCAGCAGGATTACTTCCTGTACTTGCAGTGTATGTAAAGGGACAAATCACAGTACTGACTGTACACTGAGTATATATATATATACCATCCTGTATAAATCCATCGGTCATGTGACTTCTTGTAGAATCCCGGTGATCTTTGTGTATTTCTTCCACATCTGTGAGACTTCCAGAAATAAAGACCACTCACTGCTGCCCCCTCTCCTTGTACAGGAGGACTGGTCTTGTCACCACCCCCTCTTGTAGTTTTCCTGTAGTGGGTGGAGCCCGCTGAGCCCCTCCCACAGCTCTGCCCTCTCTCCTTGTTCAGGGGGTCTGGTCTTGTCCCCGCCCCCTCCTGTATTTTTTCCTAGTGGGTGGAGCCTGCTGAGCCCCTCCCACAGCTCTGCCCTCTCTACTTGTGCAGGGGGTCTGGTCTTGTCACCGCCCCCTCCTGTAGATTTCTGTAGTGGGTGGAGCCTGCTGAGCCCCTCCCACAGCTTTTCTCTCTCTCCTTTACAGGGGGTCTGGTCTTGTCCCTTCCCCCTCCTGTAGTTTTCTGTAGTGGGTGGAGCCTGCTGAGCCCCTCCCACAGCTCTGCTCTCTCTCCTTGCGCAGGGGGTCTTGTGCACTGGCGGTGTACAGTGATGATGTCACAGCTACTTTTACAGGGTAATATCAGGTTCCGCATTTGGCGCACACAGAGTGGATTTGCATCCATTGTGCCTATTGAGATGGAAGTTCTTCTGGTCGGAGTTCAGCTTTAAGGGTTCCGCAGGAAAACGAACGTCTCACGATGACAGTGCAAATGTTTGACTGAGCCGTCTCCAGGGGCCACACGGCGGGATGATGAGATTGTGACACCCGGGAGGAAATGAAACTCCTATTATCAGCGGAGGATCTGGATGTGTCAGCCGGTCACGTATGGTCACTGTGAGATTATTAATTCTGTGCGTGTCGCTCCCAGGACCAGACATGGCGGCCGCCCCTCCCCCCCTTCCCCCAGAGATGGGTAATAATCCAGCGCAGAGTCATTATGGCGTCTCACCTCCGCGTCCGCGTCTCATTAATGTTGTATGATGGTAATGCCAGGTGACAGGTTCAGGGACGGGGACACAATTTCCAGCACTAAAGGCTCTGCATCCTCCGAGCCGGTCAGCTGGGAAGAACGCCGTGTTACCTGCCGGACATCATCTACTACAAATCCACTTCCCGGGTCCCCCTCCCCCTTCATCTACACACTAATTTTTTGATTGAAAAGATACTTTTATTACAGAAGCATCAAAAACAACATGATACGTGTAATCGGGGTACATCTCACCCTGTACTGCGACGCAGCGCACCACATTGCAATACAGTTCCAAGCGTACAATAAATACATTCAGAAATAAATACATTCGCTCAGCGGTATGATGCCTGACGTGATGTGCAGAGGATGAATCCCCAGACCGCCACGTCATGCATGACGCCGCTTACCCCGAAAACTGTAACATTCTAATACACATTACGTTTCCTAATAACACTAGTGCATGCAAAAACGAGAACTGGATATTACGATTAACAATAGGCATCGGGTGTGTGGGGGGGGAAAGGGGGGGGGAAAGAAACACAGGCCCGAAGCTTTATTGAAAAGACAAAGACACGCAAGGGGGAGTAGGGGGAAGAGGGAAATCTTCAGACGTCCTCTTCCTCCTTAAAGTCCATCAAGGTATAGTCCCTGATCAGTCTGCGGCAGTCCTCAATGGACATCCTCTCCCGCTGGTGGATGAGGCGCTTTCTGGCGCACCATAAAGCGTCCTTAAAACAACACAGCACCCGCCAGGCGCCGTCAATGTCCTCCAGAGAAAAGGTTCCACAGAACAGTCCATTCAACACCAAAAAGTGTGTGATGGCTGTCTGTGGTACAAAGTCCTTGAGTTCAGGTTCCAGGGCCCCCAACAGGGCCTGAGCAAATGAGCACTCCCAGAAAACGTGGTGAGCCGATTCCTCATGGATGATGCAGAAGGGGCAGTGTCTGTATCTGCTCAGGTTCCTGGCATGCATAAATGTCCTGAGAGGCAACCCCCCTGGATAGCCATCCATGCCAGGTCCTTGTGCCTGTTGGTGAGAATGTTGGAAGAAACATTCCCCCAGACCACCTTGCAGGTGTCTGAAGGCAGGCCTGGAACCGACTCCAAAATGTCGCTGGCTCGGATGAGCTTGTAGATAGTCTTTGGCTTCCACAAGTCAGGCTTGACTCCCTGCAGCCCTTGCTCCCTGATGAACTTGAAGGTGTCCAAGTAGTACCAAGGAGTGTCCCAGTTGTAGGGGATGGAACTATCCCAAGTGTCCCACCCCAGGGACCTCCAGAGAGGCAACAGGAAGAAGCGAGACATTGCGTTCCCGCCAGAGTCCATAATCCGTCTGGGCAAAGTTCTGCGGACGCAGTTGCAAGCAAAGAACACCCTCAGCTGGGTGGCGATGTCGGGCACGCCCTTACCGCTCTTGAGGGGTTCCTTGAACATGACTGCCCGCTTCACTCTGTCCATCTTGGAGCCCCAGATGAAGTGAAACACCGCCCTGGTGATGGCCTTACAGGTGTTGACCCGTGGGGGCCAGGCCTGGGCGAGGTACTGCAACACAGGGAGAATCTCGCTGCGGAGTACCAGTGTCTTCCCTTCATCTACACACTTTTTATTTTTTTTAAGTCCGCAAACGTGCAACTATAACGAAAAAACCCGTAAGTGTTCACAAAAAAGTGCAAGTGCAAAACACCACACAAAAAGTGCACTTAAGGGTGTGCTTTGTCCTACCCCCGAAGGGGTTGAACCGCTACCCTGATCCCCCGGGGCACGAAGCTCCTGACAGGGACAAGGTTCCCATTTGGTCCTCCTGGCCAAAAGGCATGGTGGACCACCGTTCCTTATGTCCAGCCGAAGCCAGACATCCAGTACTAGGCCAGGGGGTTCTCCCGAAGAGAAAACCCCCTAGGGATCAGGGGAGGAAGGAACCGTAGGGCCACACATCCTCCCCCTAGACTTCAGGGCAGGCCCGAGGACCCACACCCTCCATCCGTGAAAAACACACACAAAAGTAAAAAGTGACAAACGTGGGGTGAAGGAAAAATAAATAAATAATTAATTAAATAAATCTATAAAAATAATAAAAAGTGTCATGCCCAAATTGTGCACTGACCAGACCCTGAGGCCTGTAGCAAAAAAATTGCCCAGAACTTGACCAAAAGGCCCGGTCCTAGAGGCGCAGTGCAAAAAGTGTTTAAACTCGGTGACCATGTGCTCATTCGCAACGTGGGGTCCCACACCCAAGTGCTACTCAGAGCACCCCTGAGGCGATTACTCAGGGGGCACCTAGTTTGCGGACTCTCTGCCTTCCCAGCCCCTGGCCAGACCAAGGTAGATCCGTCCAAATCAGGAGGTACTGGGTCCTTCAGACGTTCCAAAGGGGAATTACTCCCAGGGCCCCAGCTTAACTTGTGGCGCTCCCCGGTTTCTGTTCCCCCCGTAATAGCCATCCAGAACCCCATCATACCAGTGAGGGTACTATACAATAACCATCCCCGCAAAGCTAGAATGGTCGGGAGCACCCCCACTGGACACTGATAAGAACAGATTTTTTTGATTGAAAAGATACTTTTATTGCAGAAGCATCAAAAACAACATGTTACGTGTAATCGGGGTACATCTCACCCTGTACTGCGACGCAGCGCACCACATAGCAATACAGTTCCAAGCATACGATAAATACATTCAGAAATAAATACATTCGCTCAGCGGTATGATGCCTGACGTGATGTGCGCAGAGGATGAATCCCCCGGACCACCACGTCCTGCATGACGCCGCTTACCCCAAAAACTGTAGCATCCTAATACAATATACATTTCCTAGTCACTATGTCATGCAGAAAAAGCGATAAACTGAAAATCACGATTCACAATAGGCATCGGGTGTGTGGGGGGGGGGGGAAGGGGAAGGGGAGGAAAGGGGGAAACACAGGCCCGAAGCTTTATTGAAAAGACAAAGACACGCAAGGGGGAGTAGGGGGAAGGGGGAAATCTTCAGACGTCCTCTTTCTCCTTAAAGTCCATCAAGGTATAGTCCCTGATCAGTCTGCGGCAGTCCTCAATGGACATCCTCTCCCGCTGGTGGATGAGGCGCTTTCTGGCGCACCATAAAGCGTCCTTAAAACAGCTCAGCACCCGCCAGGCGCCGTCAATGTCCTCCAGAGAAAAGGTTCCACAGAACAGTCCATTCAACACCCCGAAGTGAGTGATGGCTGTCTGTGGCACAAAGTCCTTGAGTTCAGGTTCCAGGGCCCCCAACAGGGCCTGAGCAAATGAGCACTCCCAGAAAACGTGGTGAGATGTTTCCTCGTGGATGATGCAGAAGGGGCAGTGTCTGTATCTGCTCAGGTTCCTGGCATGCATAAATGTCCTGAGAGGCAGTCCCCCCTGGATAGCCATCCATGCCAGGTCTTTGTGCCTGTTGGTAAGAATGTTGGAACAAACATTCCTCCAGACCACCTTGCAGGTGTCTGAAGGCAGGCCTGGAACCGACTCCAAAATGTCGCTGGCTCGGATGAGCTTGTAGATAGTCTTTGGCTTCCACAAGTCAGGCTTGACTCCCTGCGGCCCTTGCTCCCTGATGAACTTGAAGGTGTCCAAGTAGTACCAAGGAGTGTCCCAGTTGTAGGGGATGGAACTATCCCAAGTGTCCCACCCCAGGGACCTCCAGAGAGGCAACAGGAAGAAGCGAGACATTGCGTTCCCGCCAGAGTCCATAGTCCGTCTTGGCAAAGTTCTGCGGATGCAGTTGCAAGCAAAGAACACCCTCAGCTGGGTGGCGATGTCGGGCACGCCCTTACCGCCCTTGAGGGGTTCCTTGAACATGACTGCCCGCTTCACTCTGTCCATCTTGGAGCCCCAGATGAAGTGAAACACCGCCCTGGTGATGGCCTTGCAGGTGTTGACCCGAGGGGGCCAGGCCTGGGCGAGGTACTGCAACACAGGGAGAATCTCGCTGCGGAGTACCAGTGTCTTCCCTTCGATGGTGAGGTCTCTGAGGCTCCAGAGTCCAAACTTTTGGCGCATCTTGGCCAGTCTCTCCTCCCAAGACTTCAGGGCTGCGCCCTCGGCACCAAACCAAACTCCCAAAATCTTCATGAAGTCTGTCTTGATGCCAAAGGGCATGGATGCAGAAGAAGGCAGGAACCACTTTCCGAAGAGCATGACTTCCGACTTCCCGCAGTTGACCTTTGCCCCCGAAGCTTGGCCGAAGTCCTCGCAGGTCTGGACGAGCAGGTCGATGGAGCGCTGGTTGGCACAGAACACCGTCACGTCGTCCATGTAGAGCGAGCACTTCACTTCCCGTCTGTCTGGTCCCGGTGCGGTGATTCCCCCGATCTCTGGATTCCGTCTGATGCATTCGGCGAAGAGCTCTATACAGCAAACAAAAAGCAGAGGTGAGAGAGGACAGCCTTGTCTGACCCCGGAGAGGACCGGGAAGGGGTCAGTCTTCCAGCCGTTCACCTGCACGGAACTACAAATGTCATTATACATGATGTCAACATATGAACAAAACATTTCCCCGAGACCAAACCTGCGCAGGGCTCTGCACATAAACCCATGGGAGACACGGTCAAAGGCCTTTTCCTGATCAAGACTGACCAGGGCCGCGTGCACACGGCGGTCCTTGATGTATTGGACCGTGTCCCGGACAAGCGCTAGGCTGTCCGCAATCCTGCGGCCAGGAATGCCACAAGTCTGTTCCGGGTTGATGATCTGTCCGATGACAGCCTTCAGCCTGTTCGCCATGACTTTGGCGAGGATCTTGTAGTCCACGTTCAGGAGAGAGATGGGACGCCAATTTTTCAAATCACATCTCTCCCCCTTACGCTTGTACAGGATCGTGATCATCCCCTCCCTCAACAAAGGAGGCATCTTGCCCTCCACCACCATCTCCTCGTACAGCTCGAGCAGGTCCGGGCCCACGAGGTCCCACAGCGCTACATAGAGCTCCGCTGGGAGACCGTCGCAGCCCGGGGTCCTGCCTTGCCTAAAGGATTTAGCGGCAGAGTGCAGTTCCTCCAACGTCAAGGGGGCGTTGGTGGCCGACAAACCTGCAGGATCAATAGCGTTAGAGATACCTGACAAGAACCTGTCGGCCGCTTCCGAGTTTGTTTTTTTGGGGGAGTAGAGGTCGGAGTAGTAGTCGCTGACCACTTCCATCACGGCCTCCTTCCCCTTCTGGAGCGTTCCAGTCTTGTCGCGCAGCTTTAACAGGGGTGTGTGTCCTGAGTGGAGTTTCCTGAAAAAGAAAGAGTTACACTTCTCACCTTTCTCGAGATGCTCCACCTTGGCACGGAAGACAATGTGCCTGGATTCTTCCTCAAAGTGCTTTTTCAAGCACTTCTTGGTGTCCTCCAGGTCTTGCCTCACGTCCCAGCCACAGTGATGAAGGTCCTGCAGGGACTGCAGCTGACGCTGCAGCCTCCTGAGTTCCCTCCTCCTGGCGCACAATTGCTGGCGTCCCCTGGCCTGAAAGAAGCTGCGCAGCTTAACTTTCACGAACTCCCACCAGTCGCTTACCTTTGGAAAGAAAGACTTCTCCTCTCGCCAGGCACCGTAGGTTTCCCTGAGCTCCTCTAGCAGTTCCTCATCGTCCAGCAGGGTGCAATTCAGCTTCCAGGAGCCTGGGCCCGGGGCAAAGCCCTCTCCCAGGTCACCTTGAAAGTGAATGGCCCTGTGGTCAGAGAAAAAGCAGGGAACCATGGAGAACCCGCGGTGCCTGACTGCCCTGGAGGTGAGCACAAAGTCAATCCTGGAGCGCACAGATCCATCGGGGCGGCTCCATGAGTAGTTCACGGAACCGCGCCCCACGGATCCCACTGCGTCTCGCAGGGAAGCCTCTGCAATCATCTCCCGGAGCAGCTTCGAGGTGGCGTCGAGTTTTGCGTACATGCTGGAGCTGCGCCCATCCTCCTCTATCGGACAGTTAAAATCACCGCCGATTACTACTGTTCTCGTTGTGACGAGTTGCGTCCGCAGGGTTTGGAAAAGTTCCAGCCGCGCGTTCTTTTCCGGGGGGGCGTACACGTTGATGAGCCTAACGGGCTCCCCCGCCCACGAACCGTCTATGACCAGAAGGCGGCCACAGGCGAGCTCATGGACGGAGTCAACAGTGAAATGTCCTCCCCTGATAAGAACCGCAACCCCTGCGGACTTGCAATCGCCACCCCCAGACCAGTAGGAGGGACCGTGGGTCCACTGGGAGGACAAATGAGTGTACCTCCTCAGAGGGGGAAGTGCGCACTCCTGAAGCATGTACACATCACTCTGCTGTGTGGAAAGAAAGGTCAGCACAGTCTGCCTCCTAGACCCGTCCTTGATGCTCCTCACATTAATGGAAAAGATAGATATCTCAGCCATCATGGGAAAGAGATGAAGGGGTTAGTCGGCAGGGGCTGTGCTTACCTCCCCTGGGGAGGGGGGGCGACCTCTGTGACCTCTGCAGCCTGACAGGTGTCCTGGCCCAGACCAATCAGATTGAGGACCTCATTGAGGACCTCATCGAAGTCGGTGGAGAGATCTGGGTCCGACTGGGTCAGAGCCATCTCTTCTTCCACCTCTTCTTCCTCCAGCGTGTCGAGGTCTTCCCCCACGGGGTCGGGACCTGCGACATTCTGGAGGACGGCAGGCCGCTTGGTGGCAGAGGAGGGGTCCTCCGCCGCCGGGCTGGCCTGCTCCTTCTTCCGCTTCCTGTACCCCGTCGCAGAGTTGCTGACAGGGGTGACAGGGGGAAGGGGCGGGAAGTCCTCCTGTGAGGACAGGTCAGGGGGGGTGGAACTGGGCCCGGGGCAGGGGGACCAGGGGCAGGGGGCCCAGGGGCGAGGGGACCAGGGGCAGGGGGGCCAGGGGGACCCGGGGCAGGGGGGCCAGGGGCAGGGGGACCGGGGGCGGGGGGACCAGGGGCAGGGGCAGGGGGACCAGGGGCAGGGGGGGCAGGGGGACCAGGGGCAGGGGGACCAGGGGCCTGGGGGGGGTTCCTCTTACCCGGGTCCTTTGGAGGTTTCTGTGGCGCTGGTTTGGTGGCGGGGCCCTTGCTCAGGGCCCCAGCGTACGTCCTGCTTCTTTCTGGGCAGTCTCTGTAGACGTGCTCTGCCCGTCCACAGAGGTTGCAGGTTCTGGACCTCGGGCAGTCCTTGGTCTCGTGACCTGCAGACCTACAGAACCTACAAGAAAGCACATTGCATTCCTTACCCTCTTTCCCCCGCTGGCCGCACCTGCGGCATGACTGGGGTTGGTCCGGGTAGTGTAGGAGACCTGTTGACGATCCCAGGGAGAAGCACTGTTGCAGGTGTTGGAGATCTCCAGCGGGACGATCTCTTAGTAGCCTGCAAAACACAGCCCACTTACCTGTCCAGAAGCCGTTGGCGTCTAGTATCCGGACTGGGTCCTTCAACACGACGCAAAACCTTTGGAGGTAGGTGGCGATGTCTCTACCAGGGACGTGAGGGTTCCTCATGGACACCGTGATCCGCCTTTCGTCCCTTTGAATGGGAGAGTTCGCAGTGAACTTTCGGAAGAGGGAGTCGGGTCCAGAGGTCTTCACTGCCACCCAGTACCTTCTGCATACCTGTAGGGAGACGAAAGTGACAAGGAACATACCTCTCACAAAGGACTGCACCGACAGGGTCTCTGCCTTGCTGAATCCTTGTTCAAGGATCATTTTCTTCCCAAAGACTTCCGGGGTCATGTCCGGGATTCTGCCGTCCACTTCTTTCAGCCGCAGCACGACTGTCTGCTTCATCCAGGGCTCCAGTGGAGGGAGACCATCTGCAGGGCCGGGGCGATCTGAGGTGGAGGTGGAGGCAGAGGGGGCTTCTCCCGGGGTCTTGGCAGGGGCGGCGTTCTGTGGCTTCTTCGTAGTCTGCTTCTTCCCCATCTTGTCGCAGAGGAGTTCTCAGGAGGGCTTCCCAGAGATCTTGGTCGGATTCCTTCTCCTTCTTCTTCCTCGGCGGCTTCACTCTTGCTTAGCCTTTGAAAAGGTTATTGAGCGTCTACTGCCCGGAGGTAGTAACGCAGAGTGAACAAGGGGGGGGAAGATCACAAACTCGTTCTGTGTGGGGGCTAAGCCTAGAACCCAATAGCAGCAAGCAGGTGAAGCCGAATTTAATCGACGATCCTACAAGGCCGAGAAGAGGGTACCCCACACAGACCAAATGGCTGGGATAGGTTCAAGTGGTTCTCAACGTCCTAGCTGGAAGCAGGGACACCCCTAAAGGCAAGGTCGATACTACACTTGATCTTAGCCAAAAGGCCGAGAAGCGACTAATTCAATCTTTAAATAAAGCCTTTTCATGCCTTAGTCTATACCCAGTGACATCATCACCGGGTCTCTGTACTTCTCTATGCAACGCAGGCAGATCATGGCTGGTGGGAGGGGCCAGCAGGGGGCTGTACATAGCTTTCTGAAAACAGGCCCTGACCTCAGTACTCATCTCAAGAGCCCTCAGTCCTGGGAGGAGTTATCAAAATATTAATATGCCTGAATGAGTGGGTGCAGTCTGGAGGAGTGGGCGTCCCAAGGCAGGTTGTATTTGCATAGGTAACGCCCACATGTGATGATCAGCCTTCATGATTGGAAGAACTGACATCCAATGAATGAAAGGAGTGGGGCTAGGGACAGTCAGGCTGGGGAGGAAAGTCCTAGATGATGCTGGATGTCCTCCAGCCTGGAAATGAGGCGGAGCTCTGACTGGCTGCAGCTTCTAATGCACATTGTGAGAACCTCCCAGTGTGCAGTGATATCAGAGGAAGCCGTTCCAGTCCAGGGGAGGAGCCAATACACCTGTGCAAGACTGAAGGGGAGGAGCCGGTACACCTGTGCAAGATTGAAGGGGAGAAGCCGGTACACCTGTGCAAGACTGAGGGGGAGGACCCGGTACACCTGTGCAAGACTGAAGGGGAGGATCCAGTACACCTGTGCAAGACTGAAGGGGAGGAGCCGGTACACCTGTGCAAGACTGAAGGGGAGGCCTGAGGGGGGATTTATAGAAAGCAAAGGTCTCCGTTGAAAACATTTGCATACATGGAGAAGTCGGACAGATCAGTGAGGTACAAAGTGCAGTCCTGTAATTGGTGGGGGGGTCACGGGACATGACTAGCAGTGACTACACTGAGACCAGAGGTCTCCCCGATCCCCTCAAAGTGGAAGAAAAGCCGAACATGATCTGTCCCCGCCCCTCCTCCTCCCTAACCCGGATGTAGAAAGATCTGCGTACTTACCTATTTCAGCCCTGCAGCTCCAGCTTCCCTGTGTCAGTAAGCAGCTGCTGCAGTGCCTAAGCCCTCCCTTCCAGAGAGCTGCGGGATCACATGACCAGACTGGAGCAGACTGAAAATAGGTAAGTACACAGGGAGGAGGGGGGGGATATTTTTAGGAAGAGTACTAGTTAGAGTTTTCTTCAACTTTAACCAATTCAATACCGGGCAATTTTACCCCCTCCCCCCCAGGCCATTTTTCAGGTTTCAGCGCTCTCACACTTTGAATGACAATTGCGCGGTCATACAACATTGTACCCAAACTAAAATTTTATCATTTTCTTCACACAACTAGAGCTTTCTTTTGGTGGTATTTAACCATCGCTGGGGTTTTTATTTTTTTGCTAAATTAACAAAAAAAGACCAAAAATGTTGAAAAAAAACACGTTTTTCTTTGTTTCTGTTATAAATGTTTACAAATAAATAATTGTTCTTCATAAATTTAGGCCGAGATGTATTCTGCTACATGTCTTTGGTGAAAATAACCCAAATTAGATGTATTATTTAGTTTGTAGGAAAGTTATAGAGTTCACAAACTATGGGATAGATCTGAATATTGATCAATCCTGAAGTACTGACGGCCAATCTAATTTCTTGAGGTCCAAGAATGTCAGGACAGTACAGATATCCCCCAAATGTCAGGACAGTACAGATATCCCCCAAATGTCAGGACAGTACAGATATCCCCCAAATGTCAGGACAGTACAGATATCCCCCCAAATGTCAGGACGGTACAGATATCCCCCAAATGTCAGGACGGTACAGATATCCCCCAAATGTCAGGACAGTACAGATATCCCCCAAATGTCAGGACAGTACAGATATCCCCCAAATGTCAGGACGGTACAGATATCCCCCAAATGTCAGAACAGTACAGATACCCCCCAAATGTCAGAACAGTACAGATATCCCCCAAATGTCAGGACAGTACAGATATCCCCCAAATGTCAGAACAGTACAGATATCCCCCAAATGTCAGGATGGTACAGATACCCCCCAAATGTCAGGACGGTACAGATATCCCCCAAATGTCAGGACAGTACAGATATCCCCCAAATGTCAGGCCAGTACAGATATCCCCCAAATGTCAGAACAGTACAGATATCCCCCAAATGTCAGGACGGTACAGATATCCCCCAAATGTCAGGCCAGTACAGATATCCCCCAAATGTCAGGACAGTACAGATATCCCCCAAATGTCAGGACAGTACAGATATCCCCCAAATGTCAGGACAGTACAGATATCCCCCAAATGACCCCTTTTTGCAGAGTAGACAGTCCGACGTACTTCATAAGAGGAATGGCGAGTTTTTTGAAGTTGTATTTTTTTTGTCATAATTTTTTGGAAAATTAAAAAATTAAAAAAATTATTTTCACTATTTTTTTTTTACATACTGTCACCAGTGCATCATATAACTGGCATGGCGGTGATCAGGGACACTGACTGGTGACAGTATGAAAAAAAAAAAATATATATATATATATATATTTATTTTTTTTTATTATTTTTAATTTTTTTTACTTTTTTTTATTTTTTTTAAGATTTTTTTTTCATATTTTACTATGACCAAAGTAGTACAATGTTACCATAGTAACATTGTACTACTTTGGGGAAGTGATCAGTATTTTTTTTTTTTTATACAATTTGCTTATAGCAAAGAATTACTTTGCTATAAGCAAGCATTTACCTGAATGAAATCGATTCATTCAGGTTTTTTTTTTTTTTTTTTTTTTTTTTGTGCTTAGCTGTGATTTGGTCACAGCTAATCACATGACATGTGCATGTGACCTGCTGTGACCATTCACAGCTAGACACTAGTATACAATGGATGGCATGTGACCTGCTGTGATTGGTCACAGCAGGTCACATGGTACCTGCAACGGGGGCCACCAAGTACTAAGTCATGTTTTGTGAAGGGGATCAAATCCTTCTTTCCCTCATGAACATGCAGATCAGTCATCATTGGTTAGACGCATTTCTGCTGAATTTGTTGTTGTATTCTGTCTCTCAGTGTTACACCGAACATTCCATTGTTAGACCGATCATTTCTGTGTGAGGGGCGAACATTCCATTGTTAGACCGATCATTTCTGTGTGAGGGGCGAACATTCCATTGTTAGACCGATCATTTCTGTGTGAGGGGAGAACATTCCATTGTTAGACCGATCATTTCTGTGTGAGGGGCGAACATTCCATTGTTAGACCGATCGTTTCTGTGTGAGGGGCGAACATTCCATTGTTAGACCGATCATTTCTGTGTGAGGGGCGAACATTCCATTGTTAGACCGATCATTTCTGTGTGAGGGGCGAACATTCCATTGTTAGACCGATCATTTCTGTGTGAGGGGCGAACATTCAACATCCGCCGGGGAGCAAATACACATTTCCTTCACTGTGTCTATATATATATAAATATATTTTTTAAATATATTGAAAACAGCCAAAATTGTAGCATTTAAATTAATGTCAATATATCTGGGAAGAATATTTTTATAGTATTTTTATTCCACGTGGGTAGATGGACTAGCAGATTTTCATACAATAACACATTGAAGCCAAACTCCAGCTCGCACTTTATGGTCACTTTTAATTTCCCTTTTGGGATGAAGGTTTTCCATCAATAAATAACAGCTGATCATGGTCAGCACCCCTGTCAGTGGTAAATGGGACAGCTTGTTCTGCTGAAAAACCACAGACTTACTGGCAGGATCGCCAGATGAAAACAGAAGAAATTAAGCCTAAAAAAAAGGAAAGGAATGCAGCCACCGCCGCACCTCGGAATTGGTAAACTGCAACATAATGTTTGCTTTTGGGTTTTATACGTCTTTAGGCGGCTCAGTGACCCCAGAGATGTAGATGAGGGATTCTCGTGATGCGGAGAGGAAGAGTTCGGTCAATGAATGATTACTCAGAGAAATGGACGTGGGAGGTACCGGCCATACGAAGCGTACATGACATTCCCCAGCACTCTCAGCCGCACACGTGTGATGTTTACAGTTCAGGGCCGTCCAGCTGGTCCCGCCCCCCCCCCCCACAGGCCATAGGAAACCCAGGAGACCCCCTTGAAGTGTCACCCCACTGCTAAGAGGTCAAGATACAACTTCATTCCAATAAAAGTCAGGTCCATCCCAAAAGTAACACATTTCGGGGGTCCAAGACCAGGGGGGCGGTCCAAACAAGCTGCTGACGAGGGCTGTGCTTCCAATCACACAGGGAAACCATGGTATAGGTTATGACTGAGCCGGAACGCGTCAGCCTTTGTACCCGCGGTGTGTTTTCTGCGGTCGATTTAACAAAACGAAGATTTTAGAGCAATGGCAGTACTAAGGATGGATTTCATTCAATTCTGGAACTGATTAGCGATTGTGGATCACACACCTGCCCAGTCCCTGGGACCAGCGCCGGATGGGAAGCAGCACCTCCTTTCCTTTTCTTCAGACGCCATAAAAGGTCCAGTTCGCTTCTCGTTTATTCACATTGCTGTCAATCAAGCTCTATGAAGGGGGCGCTCTTGAACCCCCAAGTGCATTGGTTAGTTTTTGTCTTGTCCCCCTGACTTTTATATTTACTTTTGTTTTTTTTATTTCAGGTACTTATATAGCGCCATCAATTTATGCTGCACTTTCCATATATATTGTACATTCACATTAGTCCCCGCCCCCGAGGAACGTACAATCTAAGGTCCCTAACTCACATTCATACATACACATACTGGGGACAATTTAGAAAGGATTCAATTAACCTCCCAGCAGGGGTGGACTGACAACTCATGGGGCCCCCGGGCAATAGGGGATCATGGGGCCCCTGTGTCCTTGCCCAAACTCAAAAAAGCCTATGAAAAAGCTACCAGGGGCATCTCATGGGGCCCCTACTGCCCCCGGGCCCTCAGGCAGTGACCGAGTTTCCAAATGGTCAGTCTGCCCCTGGTACTCACTAACCAAAAAGGTCATAAAAAAAGAGAGGAGGAGCCCAAGATGGCGGTCCCAAACAGCGGGGGTCCTATTGCTGGAAATGCAAACGCGTTTCGGGAGACAAACGCCCTTCCTCAGCTCCGGCTCCTTGTCTCTGTTTTTTGTCGTTTTCGGTTTGTGATGCATTTCTGGTAGATATCACAGAATTGCACGATTTGTCAGCGATGCTTTCAGCAGACGTCATCTCGTTAGACGAAGGTTAGATCGATTAATAAAGTCAATGACTCGACTAAAGAGCGTCTCCCCACAGAAATGACGTCAGTGTGTGGTGGAGACATCGGCCGCGGCGCAGCACTGCGCACAAGGTCTGTGAGCGGCAACCAACCGCGTGCCATCCATCCGGCCCGGCACTCCGGAGGATGGAAATGGCTCAATAATCAGCTCATTCATTTTCTGCTCGTAGTTCCTGGTGAGCTTGTTCAGCGAGTACAGGACGCTCCTCAGAACTCATCTCAATGTTTTCAGAGAAAAATGTTAAATACATTGCGAAATGTTGGCCAGATCTGCAACAAGGAAGGTTGGAGGTATTACCAAACATCATCAGCATCAGGAGAGGAGTGCGGAGGGTATGGCAGTGGGCACTATGTACAGGAGAGGAGTGTGGGGGTATGGCAGTGGGCACTATGTACAGGAGAGGAGTGTGGGGGGTGTGACAGTGGGCACTATGTACAGGAGAGGAGTGTGGGGGGTGTGACAGTGGGCACTATGTACAGGAGAGGAGTGCGGAGGGTGTGACAGTGGGCACTATGTACAGGAGAGGAGTGTGGGGGGTGTGACAGTGAGCACTATGTACAGGCAGGAGAGGAGTGTGGAGGGTATGACAGTGGGCACTATGTACAGGAGAGGAGTGCGGAGGGTATGACTGTGGGCACTATGTACAGGAGAGGAGTGCGGAGGGTATGACAGTGGGCACTATGTACAGGAGAGGAGTGTGGGGGGTGTGACAGTGAGCACTATGTACAGGAGAGGAGTGTGGGGGGTGTGACAGTGGGCACTATGTACAGCCAGGAGAGGAGTGTGGGTGTGGTGACAGTGGGCACTATGTACAGGAGAGGAGTGTTGGGGGGTGTGACAGTGGGCACTATGTACAGGAGAGGAGTGTGGGGGTATGACAGTGGGCACTATGTACAGGAGAGGAGTGCGGAGGGTGTGATAGTGGGCACTAGGGACAGGCAGGAGAGGAGTGTGGGGGTATGACAGTGGGCACTATGTACAGGAGAGGAGTGTGGGGGTATGACAGTGGGCACTATGTACAGGAGAGGAGTGTGGGGGGTGTGACAGTGGGCACGATGTACAGGAGAGGAGTGCGGAGGGGATGACAGTGGGCACTATGTACAGGAGAGAGTGTGGGGGGTATGATGGTGGGCACTATGTACAGGAGAGGAGTGTGGGGTGTGTGACAGTGGCACTATGTACAGGAGAGGAGTGTGGAGGGTATGACAGAGGGCACTATGTACAGGAGAGGAGTGCAGAGGGTATGGCAGTGGGCACTATGTACAGGAGAGGAGTGCGGAGGGTATGACAGTGGGCACTATGTACAGGAGAGGAGTGCGGAGGGTATGACGGTGGGTACTATGTACAGGAAGGAGTGCGGAGGGTATGATGGTGGGCACTATATACAGGAGAGGAGTGTGGAGGGTATGACAGTGGGCACTATGTACAGGAGAGGAGTGCGGAGGGTATGACAGTGGGCACTATGTACAGGGAGAGGAGTGCAGAGGGTATGGCAGTGGGCACTATGTACAGGAGAGGAGTGTGGAGGGTATGACAGTGGGCACTATGTACAGGAGATGAGTGCGGAGGGTATGACGGTGGGTACTATGTACAGGAGAGGAGTGCGGAGGGTATGATGGTGGGCACTATATACAGGAGAGGAGTGTGGAGGGTATGACAGTGGGCACTATGTACAGGAGAGGCAGTGCGGAGGGTATGACAGTGGGCACTATGTACAGAGAGGAGTGTGGAGGGTATGACAGTGGGCACTATGTACAGGAGAGGAGTGCGGAGGTATGGCCGTGGGCACTATGTACAGGAGAGGAGTGCGGAGGGTATGATGGTGGGCACTATGTACAGGAGAGGAGTGCAGAGGGTATGATGATGGGCACTATGTACAGGAGAGGAGTGTGGAGGGTATGACAGTGGGCACTATGTACAGGAGAGGAGTGCGGAGGGTATGGCAGTGGGCACTATGTACAGGAGAGGAGTGCGGAGGGTATGACAGGGGGCACTATGTACAGGAGAGGAGTGCGGAGGGTTTGACAGTGGCACTATGTACAGAGAGGAGTGTGGGGGGTGTGACAGTAGCACTATGTACAGGAGAGGAGTGCGGAGGGTATGACAGTGGCACTATGTACAGGAGAGGAGTGCGGAGGGTATGGCAGTGGGCACTAGGTACAGGAGAGGAGTGTGGGGGTGTGACAGTAGCACTATGTACAGGAGAGGAGTGTGGGGGCTGTGACAGTGGCACTATGTACAGGAGAGAGTGTGGGGGTGGTGACAGTGGGCACTATGTACAGGAGAGGAGTGTGGGGGCTGTGACAGTGGCACTATGTACAGGAGAGGAGTGCGGAGGGTATGACAGTGGGCACTATGTACAGGGAGAGGAGTGCGGAGGGTATGACAGTGGAACTATGTACAGGAGAGGAGTGCGGAGGGTATGACAGTGGCACTATGTACCAGGAGTGGTGTGCGGAGGGTATGACAGTGGCACTATGTACAGGAGTGGTGTGCGGAGGGTATGACAGTGGCACTATGTACAGGGAGTGGTGTGCGGAGGGTATGACAGTGGCACTATGTACAGGAGAGGAGCGCGGAGGTAATAATGGTGGGCACTATGTACAGGGAGAGGAGTGCGGAGGGTATGGCAGTGAGCACTATATACAAGGCAGGAGAGGAGTGCGGAGGGTATGGCAGTGAGCACTATATACAGGCAGGAGAGGAGTGCGGAGGGTATGAACAGCGGGCACTATGTACAGGAGAGGAGTGTGGAGGGTATGACAGTGGGCACTATGTACAAGGAGAGGAGTGTGGAGGGTATGACAGCGGGCACTATGTACAGGAGAGGAGTGCGGAGGGTATGACAGGGGGCACTATGTACAGGAGAGGAGTGTGGGGGGTGTGACAGTGGGCACTATGGTACAGGAGAGGAGTGCAGAGGGTATGACAGTGGGCACTATGTACAGGAGAGGAGTGTGGAGGGTATGACAGCGGGCACTATGTACAGGAGAGGAGTGCGGAGGGTATGACAGTGGGCACTATGTACAGGAGAGGAGTGTGGGGGGTGTGACAGTGGGCACTATGTACAGGAGAGGAGTGTGGGGATGTGACAGTGGGCACTATGTACAGGAGAGGAGTGCGGAGGGTTATACAGTGGGCACTATGTACAGGAGAGGAGTGTGGAGGGTATGACAGTGGGCACTATGTACAGGAGAGGAGTGCGGAGGGTATGGCCGTGGGCACTATGTACAGGAGAGGAGTGCGGAGGGTATGATGGTGGGCACTATGTACAGGAGAGGAGTGCAGAGGGTATGACGATGGGCACTATGTACAGGAGAGGAGTGTGGAGGGTATGACAGTGGGCACTATGTACAGGAGAGGAGTGCGGAGGGTATGGCAGTGGGCACTATGTACAGGAGAGGAGTGCGGAGGGTATGACAGGGGGCACTATGTACAGGAGAGGAGTGCGGAGGGTTTGACAGTGGCACTATGTACAGGAGAGGAGTGTGGGGGGGTTTGACAGTAGCACTATGTACAGGAGAGGAGTGCGGAGGGTATGACAGTGGCACTATGTACAGGAGAGGAGTGCGGAGGGTATGGCAGTGGGCACTATGTACAGGAGAGGAGTGTGGGGGGTGTGACAGTAGCACTGTGTACAGGAGAGGAGTGTGGGGGCTGTGACAGTGGCACTATGTACAGGAGAGGAGTGTGGGGGTGTGACAGTGGGCCACTATGTACAGGAGAGGAGTGTGGGGGCTGTGACAGTGGCACTATGTACAGGAGAGGAGTGCGGAGGGTATGACAGTGGGCACTATGTACAGGAGAGGAGTGCGGAGGGTATGACAGTGGCACTATGTACAGGAGAGGAGTGCGGAGGGTATGACAGTGGCACTATGTACAGGAGTGGTGTGCGGAGGGTATGACAGTGGCACTATGTACAGGAGAGGAGCGCAGAGGGTATAATGGTGGGCACTATGTACAGGAGAGGAGTGCGGAGGGTATGGCAGTGAGCACTATATACAGGCAGGAGAGGAGTGCGGAGGGTATGACAGCGGGCACTATGTACAGGAGAGGAGTGTGGAGGGTATGACAGCGGGCACTATGTACAGGAGAGGAGTGCGGAGGGTATGACAGTGGGCATTATGTACAGGAGAGGAGTGTGGGGGGTGTGACAGCGGGCACTATGTACAGGAGAGGAGTGTGGGGGGTGTGACAGTGGGCACTATGTACAGGAGAGGAGTGTGGGGGGTGTGACAGTGGGCACTATGTACAGGAGAGGAGTGTGGGGGGTGTGACAGTGGGCACTATGTACAGGAGAGGAGTGTGGGGGGTGTGACAGTGGGCACTATGTACAGGAGAGGAGTGCGGAGGGTATGGCAGCGGGTTCTCTGTGTCTCCTTGCTGCGTGTGCTCAGAATTGTTTCAGGGTAAGAAGTCATTCAGTTTGGATGTTGTAATCGATAGAAATGAAATTCGCTGACAAACCTTCAGCCGGATCTACAATATTTTTATAGCTGCAAAGATAACAATTGTTAAATATCGGAATGAATGTGCCAGCGGGTGGGGGAGGGGGATGGAGGTGAGGAAATGTTCCTCCTGCCCTCAGGGCACTCTCATATACTTGACTCAGGGATTATAGCTGTGAGAAGGGTGGGGGAGGGACGGGGTGGGGGAGGGATGGGCAGGAATGAACAGCAAGGTTTCCACCTCCTCTTTATCGTTCCCTTTTCTAGAGAAGAGACTATACTTCTAATTTTTTGTTCTCACCTTTCTAGTGGCCCTTGTTTTTTTTAATCCTCTGAAAGACATTTTACATCTCAAGGTGTTCTAAATGTCTGCTCCTCCCACTTTATGCCGTGGTTCCTCCTGCCGGCTCATACATTGCTACAGGACGTCCAATCTGGTGGGAGAAACCACAGTGTGCTGTAGGGGGCGGGGCTCAGATATTCAGCAAACCTGAATGTATCCTCCTCTTTAACAGGCTGGGGATTGGTTACAAGTGACTCCGGAGTGACAGGGCCACTTTAACCTCTTGTCGCCCACGTAACGGCCAAACGTGCGTCCGTGGGCAGCCAAGGTTCCTGGGCTGAGGGTCCACCCACTGGACTGTGACCAATGGGGAGCTGGGTGGGATGGGCTCCTGATTATGTGCCCATTGCAGGGGCGGACTGACCATTTGGGCTCTCGAGCACTGCCTGAGGGCCCAGGGTCAGTAGGGAGCCCCATGAGATGCCCCTGGTACCTTTCATGGGATTTGTGGGTGTGGGTGAGGACACAGGGGCCCCATGATCTCCTATTGCCCGGGGGCCCCATGATTTGTCAGTCTGCCCCTGGACCATTGTGACAACCAATCAGTGTCACGTGATTGGGTTAACCCCTTCCAGCCAGCTAAACCGCACAGCGGCCACATACAGGAATGAATGGTCTGCACCAATGAGGTTGTGAGGGGGTGTGGCCATTTCCTAAATACATTGTGCGAGAAGTTGCCCCTTTTTCTTGACTCAAAGTTGGGGGAATATTCATCCAAGATTGAATCACTTCCACACCGGTCACTTCCCCCCTTCCTGCCCAGGCCAATGTCCGGCTTTTACTTCTGTCACACTTTGACAATTGCGCGGTCATGCAACACTGTAACCAAATGACATTGTTTATCATTTTTTTCACAAAAATAGAGCTTGGGTAAAAAACAATTACCCAGCGGCGATTAAATACAAACAAAAGAAAGCTCTATTTGGGTGAAAAAAAAATTATTACAAAATTTCATTTGGTTACAGTGTTGCATGACCGCGCAATTGTCGAAGTGTGACAGCGCTAAAAATAGCAAATTGTTATAGCGGAAAGGGGAAAAAAAGCATTTTCTTTTCAACATTTTTGGTCTTTTTTTGTTTATTTAGCAAAAAATATTTTTTTTTGGATAAATTAACAAAAAAAAGACCAAACGTTTTGAAAAGAAAACATTTTTCCCCCTTTCTGCTATAAAATTTTGCAAATTATCAATCTTTCCGCATAAATTTAGACTAAAATGTATCCTCCATTTCTTGGTGAAAATAAACAAAATCAGTGAATATTATATAGTCTACAAACTACGGGATAAATATCTGAAAATCGATCAATCCTGATGTACTGACGGCCCATCTCATTTCTGGAGGCCCTAAAATGTCAGGACGGTACAAATCCCCCCAAATGTCAGGACAGTACAAATCCCCCCAAATGTTAGGACAGTACAAATCCCCCCAAATGTTAGGACGGTACAAATCCCCCCAAATGTTAGGACGGTACAAATCCCCCCAAATGTCAGGACAGTAGAAATCCCCCCAAATGTCAGGACGGTACAAATCCCCCCAAATGTTAGGACAGTACAAATCCCCCCAAATGTTAGGACGGTACAAATCCCCCCAAATGTTAGGACGGTACAAATCCCCCCAAATGTTAGGATGGTACAAATCCCCCCAAATGTCAGGACGGTACAAATCCCCCCCAAATGTCAGGACAGTACAAATCCCCCCAAATGTTAGGACGGTACAAATCCCCCCAAATGTTAGGACGGTACAAATCCCCCCAAATGTCAGGACAGTACAAATCCCCCCAAATGTTAGGACGGTACAAATCCCCCCCAAATGTCAGGACAGTACAAAATCCCCCCAAATGTCAGGACGGTACAAATCCCCCCAAATGTCAGAACGGTACAAATCCCCCCAAATGTCAGGACAGTACAAATCCCCCCAAATGTCAGAACAGTACAAATCCCCCAAATGTCAGGACAGTACAAATCCCCCAAATGTCAGAACAGTACAAATCTCCCCAAATGTCAGGACGGTACAAATCCCCCCAAATGTCAGGACGGTACAAATCCCCCCAAATGTCAGAACAGTACAAATCCCCCCAAATGTCAGGACGGTACAAATCCCCCCCAAATGTCAGGACGGTACAAATCCCCCCAAATGTCAGGACGGTACAAATCCCCCCAAATGTCAGGACGGTACAAATCCCCCCGGTACAAATCCCCCTCAAATGTCAGGACAGTACAAATCCCCCCCAAATGTCAGGACAGTACAAATCCCCCCCAAATGTCAGGACAGTACAAATCCCCCCCAAATGTCAGGACAGTACAAATCCCCCCCAAATGTTAGGACGGTACAAATCCCCCCAAATGTTAGGACGGTACAAATCCCCCCAAATGTCAGGACGGTACAAATCCCCCCCAAATGTCAGGACGGTACAAATCCCCCCCAAATGTCAGGACAGTACAGATCCCCCCAAATGTCAGGACGGTACAAATCCCCCTCAAATGTCAGGACGGTACAAATCCCCCCAAATGTCAGGACGGTACAAATCCCCCCAAATGTCAGGACGGTACAAATCCCCCCAAATGTCAGGACGGTACAAATCCCCCCAAATGTCAGGACGGTACAAATCCCCCCAAATGTCAGGACGGTACAAATCCCCCCAAATGTCAGGACAGTACAAATCCCCCAAATGTCAGGACGGTACAAATCCCCCCAAATGTCAGGACGGTACAAATCCCCCAAATGTCAGGAGGGTACAAATCCCCCCACCTCAGCTAATCCAGAATGTAAAATCTCAGCATTGTCCTCCCTGTCCTGTGGGCCTCAATGCTGATTTCAAATACAGAAAGCTTTATATTAGCCGGATGTTTATATCAGTCCCGGGTATTATCAGACAAGCAGCGTTGTCACCCTGTTACAGGAAGTGGAAAAATGATGGATCTGTTGGCGGGATCACCAAGTAATAACACCACATTACAGTCAGATGGACCAAAAACTGCCGTGTTAAAGCCTAAATATATTCTTCTGCAGCCACAAAGGATATCAATCTATGTGATGTGCGGGAAAACACCTCTGCAAACCCAGATATTACCTTGTAAAATTCTCAGTAATGTCATCACTGTGCTGTACATAACCTGACAAGACAAGACCAGTCACCCTGCACAAGGAGAGAGAGCGGAGCTGTGGGAGGGGCCTCGCAGGCCTCCACCCACTACAGAAATTACAGGAGGGGGCGGCGACAAGACCAGTCACTCTGCACTAGGAGAGAAAGTGGAGCTGTGGGAGGGGCCAGCAGGCTCTGCCCACTACAGAATGAAAGTAGGGGGTGGCGACAGGACCAGCCCCCTGCACAAGGAGAGAGAGTAGAGCTGTGGGAGGGGCCAGCAGGCTCTGCCCACTACAGCAACTAAAGTAGGGGGCGGCGACAAGACCAGTCATCACACACAAGGGGAGAGAGCAGCAGTGAGCGGTCTTTGTTCCAGGAAGTCTCACACCGGATGACGGCTCAGATCTGGAGGAAGTCACATGACCCATGGATTTATTATTCTGGAGTTCTGCTTTGTCGTGCACATTTCCCACACAGCCATACCTGAACTCCTCCCACAATCCTCCATAGCTGGGGGGGCATTACCCCCCCAGACAGGCATTACCCCCCCCCCGCAGACACACATTACCCCCAGACACGCATTACCCCCCAAGACGCATTACTCCCCAACACGCATTACCCCCCCTAGACACGCATTACCCCCCAGACGCGCATCACACCCCCCAGACACGCATTAGCCCCCCCCACATACATTACCCCCCAACACGCATTACCCCCCTGACACGCAAACCCCCCCCCTAGACATGCATTACCCCCCCAGACACTAGACACGCAGAACAGGTTTGTCCTCTTCCTATAGAACCCTCCAGTCTGGACAGGCAGCAGCGGGTTCTGACTGGAGGAATATTCTGCATGGAGTGAGCGGCCACCGCAGGAAACTGAGATTTGTGGGCCAGGAAAATGCCAAGTCATGCTGGCTGTGCTGAGAGCGGGAAGATGGAGATGGGGGAGGGGAGGATGGGGTGGGGGGGGGATGCACAGCAAATACACGCAGACAGAAGGTTCTGCTGAGAGCGAATCAGGGTTCAGGACTCATCAGTCTGCAGCAGGCAGAGCAACGAGAGACCTTTTCTGATTGGCTGCAGAACTCGGCACATTGTTAGAGGAATGTCAGAGACTTTACAGGAGACTTCTGTGTCACACGTCACCCTCTGTAATTACAGCGCCATCTTCTTCCATCCGTCTGCTGCAGGCAGGAGGAGGCATTTCCTCAGTCTCCCCTCCCCCAGTGATCAGACTGTGCATTGTAACTTTGTAGGAGGAGGAAGCATTTCCTCAGTCTCCCCTCCCCCGGTGATCAGACTGTACATTGTACCTTTGTAGAAGGAGGGGGATTCATTTCCTTAGTCTCCCCTCCCCCAGTGATCAGACTGTGCATTGTAACTTTGTAGGAGGAGGAAGCATTTCCTCAGTCTCCCCTCCCCCGGTGATCAGACTGTACATTGTACCTTTGTAGAAGGAGGAGGAGGCATTTCCTCAGTCTCCCCTCCCCAGTGATCAGACTGTACATTGTAACTTTGTAGAAGGAGGAGGCATTTCCTCAGTCTCCCCTCCCCAGTGATCAGACTGTACATTGTAACTTTGTAGCAAGACACAAGGTGAGAGGCTGCAGCAGGGGCTGATCTGTGTCAGACATTTGTGAACACAGCCAAGAACTGCAAAGACACCAAAATTGACATGATTGTGTAATCTCTGAAGTGATATATTAGTCCAGGAAGTAGATGGTGACTCTGGGTGATGCCTGAACAAAGATGGCGCTGTCCTTCTGGAGAGAAAAGCAGCTGACGGCATTGTCAGGGGGGGGGGTGATTTCTGTGGGTGGTAATAACACCCGGACGGGTCGCCCCGACTCAGGACTGCACCTAATATGTCAGATAGATGTGAAGCCAAAGTGGATGTGACTTGGGGGGAGGGTGAGGACAGACATTTGGGTGGAGTCAGAGTGGAGTTTCCAGTGAAATGATTCATCCCGGAGAGGAGATTGTGAGATAAAAATCGTTCAACGTGAAGAAAACGAATAAAACGTGCAAAAACACGAGTTATTCCCGGCGTTCCTCCAATCAAAAATCTTTGGCGACAAAACTGCGTAATTCTACCGCAAAGAAGCGTCTGGGCAGCAAATCGCTCCTAAAATGCTGCAAAAACGCGTCTAGAATGAACTGAATCGCCCCGCTGCAGTGTGAATGTAGACTTATGCCGGCCATAGACGGGTCGCAAATCGAACGATTTTCGCACTGTTAGTGGGTTAATTGGTCGGCTGTTTTTTGGGGTTTTGGCACATTTATTTTATTGGTAAAGTTGGAAAATTTGCGGCTGATTTTGACGATCGGACGATTTTCCCGGCAATGATGTGCAAATCAGCCGATAAAAAGCTGCGCATGAGCCGTGACCTGCAAGGAGAAGAATTCCAGTCCGCTATTAGATTCTATATGAAGTCTTGCGGTTGCAACAAATGTATCCATTTGTATCCGAATAAAAACATCTGCATCCGAAATGGATACAAATGGATACAAATGGATACAAATGGATACAAATAGCTACAAATGGATACAAATGGATACAAATGGATACAAATGGATACAAATGGATACATTGTTGCAACCGCAAGACTTCATATAGAATATAATAGCGGATCTCTCTGCAGGGACAGAAGTAATTAAATGCCGGCTGCAGACGGGACGAAAATCAGCCGATTTTTTTACCGTTGGTGGTAATGTTTGCCGATCGAACGACCAATTATTCGTTTTGTTTTTTGTTTTTTAAATGGCCGATTTTCGACCCGTCTATGGCCTGCTTAAGACCCCGGATGCACTGGATGCGAATTGGTATGCGATTTGCATGCCATGCAACTTGCAAATCGCATGCCAAGTCGCACCCCATTGTCCGCAATGACAGCGGTCATATCGGCGCGGTTCTGACTCGCTCGGAGCCGCAGCGATCTCTAAAGTAGTCCATGCGCTACTTTTATTGCGATTTGCATAGAGATCTGTGTCAGATGTCTTGCAAATCGCACCTAAAATCGACGTGTCACCTGACTTCAATGTAAGTCGCACGATTTCAAAATTGGGCTTGATGTGACTGGGGTGTGAGGGCCGATACACACTCCATGCAGTTCAGTTGCTTTTTTTCTGCATCCAAAACGTACAGAAAGTCGGTGATCTGGTTGTCGGCGTCATCAGCGCTTGCGGTTCCGGTTGCAGAAAAAAAAAAAGTAGAACAGGCGGCATTTTTCCTGCACAGAACTGCACTGGAACGTGGTAAAATGCGTCATACGCACCGGAATGCACCGGAATGCACCGGAATGCCCCGGAATGCACCAGAATGCCCCTATATAAATTGAAGAAAAAATTTACTGCAATACATAAAAAACGCACCGGCACGCACCAAAACCACGTAAAAAATGCATCAGAAACGCATCTGGACTACATTTCTATAGTGTGAGCCGGCCCTTAAGGTGCGTTTACATCTGCGTTGGTCATTTCTTTGACAGTTTTTGGAATGTGAAAACCACAACACGGGGTGGGGGTGGGGGGTCATTGTTGTCTTGCTGCCTTTTGCAGCTTAGGGGTGGCTTCACACTGCCCTGCCGGGCTTTTGCTGAAGTGCAGCCAACCTCCGGTTTACGTGCGGGTTAGATGCACTTTTCCATGGACATCTATGATGTCGTGCGATTTTCATGCGGTTTCAGATAGCACCTCAAAACTCCCGCACGTTGCATTTTATGTTCACTTCCTGAAAGCGCGCCAAAACCGCACGACGTCATAGATGTCTATAGGAAATCGCAGCTAACCCGCACCTAACCTGCAGACTAGCTGCACATCGCCCAAAGCGTCTTACAGTGTCCCCATCAGAGTTCCCCCTTACATCAGTGTCCCCATCAGAGTGCCCCCTTACTTCAGTGTCCCCATCAGAGTGCCCCCTTACATCAGGTGTCCCCATCAGAGTGCCCCCTTACATCAGGTGTCCCCATCAGAGTGCCCCTTACATCAGGTGTCCCCATCAGAGTGCCCCCTTTCTTCAGGGCCTCCATCAGCGTTCCCCCTTACATCAGGTGTCCCCATCAGAGTTACCCCTTACTTCAGTGTCCCCATCAGAGTACCCCCTTATTTCAGTGTCCCCATCAGAGTACCTCCTTACATCAGGGTCCCCATTGGAGTACCTTCTTACATGAGGGGCCCCATCAGAGTCCCCCTTAAATCCAATGTCCCCATCAGAGTCCCCCTTACATCAGGTGCCCCCATCAGAGTCCCCCTTACATCAGGGTCCCCATCAGAGTGCCCCCTTACATCAGGGTCCCCATCAGAGTGCTCCCTTAAATCCAATGTCCCCATCAGAGTGCCCCTTACATCAGGTGCCCCATCAGAGTCCCCCTTACATCAGGTGTCCCCATCAGAGTTCCCCCTTACATCAGGTGTCCCCATCAGAGTTCCCCCTTACATCAGGTGTCCCCATCAGAGTGCCCCCTTACATCAGGTGTCCCCATCAGAGTGCCCCCTTACATCAGGTGTCCCCATCAGAGTGCCCCCTTACATCAGGTGTCCCCATCAGAGTGCCCCCTTACATCAGGTGTCCCCATCAGAGTTCCCCCTTACATCAGGTGTCCCCATCAGAGTGCCCCCTTTCTTCAGGGCCTCCATCAGCGTTCCCCCTTACATCAGGTGTCCCCATCAGAGTACCCCCTTACATCCAGGTGTCCCCATCAGAGTTACCCCTTACTTCAGTGTCCCCATCAGAGTTCCCCCTTTCTTCAGTGTTCCCATCAGAGTACCCCCTTATTTCAGTGTCCCCATCAGAGTACCTCCTTACATCAGGGTCCCCATTGGAGTACCTTCTTACATGAGGGGCCCCATCAGAGTCCCCCCTTAAATCCAATGTCCCCATCAGAGTCCCCCTTACATCAGGTGCCCCCATCAGAGTCCCCCTACATCAGGGCCCCCATCAGAGTGCCCCCTTACATCAGGGTCCCCATCAGAGTGCTCCCTTAAATCCAATGTCCCCATCAGAGTGCCCCCTTACATCAGGTGCCCCCATCAGAGTCCCCCTTACATCAGGGTCCCCATCAGAGTCCCCCTTACATCAGGGTCCCCATCAGAGTGCCCCCTTACATCAGGGTCCCCATCAGAGTCCCCCCTTAAATCCAATGTCCCCATCAGAGTCCCCCTTACATCAGGGTCCCTATCAGAGTGCCCCCTCACATCAGTGTCCCCATCAGAACCCCCTCTTACATCAATTATCTGCACCAGACTGGCTCATGGACTGTCCAGAGACCTGGGGGGGGGAGCATTAGAAAATCGTTTCAGGATATTTTACAAATAATTAGAAAATAATTCCAAATAATCCATTGTCTATAAATATATACAAATAATGTAGGGGGGGGGGGTCTGGATATACAGTGCTGTCCCTGTATGGAGTCTGTGACCCCCCCACCAACATACACTGCATTGTGTAGTCTGCGCTACTTCCCCAGAGAGCGATATCCTCAATGAATAATGTAATGGAAGAGGAGCCACACAGACGAGAGTGCTGGGGGTACAGAGCCATGGGGGGGGGGAGTACAGGGTGATTTGGAGGGGGGAGAGTTATGAGGGGGGTACAGGATGATTGGAGGGGGGGATAGTTATGAGGGGGGTACAGGATGATTGGAGGGGGGGATAGTTATAAGGGGGTTAGGAGATGATAGGAGGGGGATAGGTATAGTGTGGGGGGGATAAAAGATTAGTAGAGGGGGAACAATTATGGTGGGTGGGGGGGGTAGAGGATTATTGGGGGGATAGTTATGGATGGAGAGGATGATTGGGGATAGTTATGGGGGGGAAATGATTTGGGGGGGTAATAGTAGGTGTGTTGGGGAGGGATATTCCTAGGTGGGGGAATGACAGGATGATGGGAGGAGAGATGCTGTGCTGATTTGGGGGCGGGTCAGTAGGCGGGGCTGTGATGGATAGTAGGCGGCGCTCGGAGGATATAAAGCTACAGAGCGCCGATCTTCTTTCTCCGCCGATCACCCCGAGAGGTAAGAACTGGAGGAGGGGCTCCCCAGCACGGGGCTCCCCGGGACTACAACCCCCATCCGGGCTGGGGGGGGGGGGGGTTTATCTCCCGGATTTCTGACACTTCTAAATGGTTGTAGCACTACAAGTCCCAGCGTGACCTGGGGGGGTTCTCCGTCTGCTGACCCTTGTACTGTGCCCCCGGTGTATGGTGTCCCCGTCCCCCCGTATTGTACTGCGCCCCGGTGTATGGTGCCCCCCCATATTGTACTGTGCCCCCGGTGTATGGTGTCCCCCCCGTATTGTACTGTGCCCCCAGTGTATGGTGTCTCCCCCCCCCCCCCCCCCGTATTGTACTGTGCCCCCGGTGTATGGTGTCTCCCCCCCCCCCCCCCCCCTGTATTGTACTGTGCCCCCGGTGTATGGTGTCTTCCCCCCCCCCCCCCTGTATTGTACTGTGCCCCGGTGTATGGTGTCTCCCCCCCCCCCTGTATTGTACTGTGCCCCCGGTGTATGGTGTCTCCCCCCCCCCCCTGTATTGTACTGTGCCCCCGGTGTATGGTGTCCCCCCCCCCTGTATTGTACTGTGCCCCCGGTGTATGGTGTCCCCCCCCCCCCCCCTGTATTGTACTGTGCCCCCGGTGTATGGTGGCCCCCCCATCCTGTATTGCATGGTGGCCTGGTGGTCCCCCTGTATTATATGGTGCCCCCCGTATTGTACTGTGCCCTGGTGTATGGTAGGGTTGCCCCCCCATCCTGTATTGTACTGGTGTATGGTGCCCCCCTCCCCAGTGTATGGTACTGTTTCGTCCCTGTTCCCCCCCCGTCCTCTATTGTACTGCGCCCGGTGTATGGTGTGCCCCCCCATATTGTAGTGCGCCCCGGTGTATGGTGCCCCCCATATTGTAGTGCGCCCCGGTGTATGGTGCCCCCCCATATTGTAGTGCGCCCCGGTGTATGGTGTGCCCCCCCCATATTGTAGTGCGCCCCGGTGTATGGTGTGCCCCCTATATTGTAGTGCGCCCCGGTGTATGGTGTGCCCCCCATATTGTAGTGCGCCCCGGGTGTATGGTGTGCCCCCCCATATTGTAGTGCGCCCCGGTGTATGGTGTGCCCCCCCCATATTGTAGTGCGCCCCGGTGTATGGTGTGCCCCCCCATATTGTAGTGCGCCCCGGTGTATGGTGTGCCCCCCCATATTGTAGTGCGCCCCGGTGTATGGTGTGCCCCCCCCATATTGTAGTGCTCCCCGGTGTTGGTGGGCCCCCCATATTGTACTGCTCCCCGGTGTATGGTGGCCCCCCCATATTGTACTGCTCCCCGGTGTATGGTGGGCCCCCCCCATATTGTACTGCTCCCCGGTGTATGGTGCGCCCCCCATATTGTACTGCTCCCCGGTGTATGGTGCGCCCCCCCATATTGTACTGCTCCCCGGTGTATGGTGCCCCCCCCATATTGTACTGCTCCCCGGTGTATGGTGCGCCCCCCATATTGTACTGCTCCCGGTGTATGGTGCCCCCCCCATATTGTACTGCTCCCGGTGTATGGTGCTCCTGCACACAAATACTGGATGACCTCCATACAAATGTCTCTCATTCTTTATCTGAGAAGATACTTCGGGGTATTTGCAGCCTGAGGACCTTGTCGGGCATACAGGGTTAATTTCAGTGCTGGCCGGGATGCCTGGAAACTCTGAGGGCAATACATCTACCACTACCAGGACTGACCCATTCTCCCCAATGCACAGCCTGCAAAGAGGACCTGTGATGGTGACAACCGTTCTCCTCCTGTCTGTGTCATGTTCGATGCTCCTGGCTGGAGATGTCACTGGAGGGTGTGGGGTCAGTGTTGTGTGGGGTCAGAATCCTGGGAAGGGGGGTTTGGGTGTGGGATCAGTGTCACGGGAATGGGGGGGGGTGGTTTGGGTGT
This sequence comes from Staurois parvus, assembly GCF_062004578.1. Classification (NCBI taxonomy): domain Eukaryota; kingdom Metazoa; phylum Chordata; class Amphibia; order Anura; family Ranidae; genus Staurois; species Staurois parvus. The sequence continues at coordinate 77,148 of NW_028321470.1, forward strand.
GGGGTCAGTGTCATGGGAATGGGGGGGGGTTTGGGTGTGGGGTCAGTGTCATGGGAAGGGGGGGGGTGGTTTGGATGTGGGGTCAGTGTCATGGGAAGGGGGGGGGGGTGGTTTGGATGTGGGGTCAGTGTCATGGGAAGGGGGGTGGTTTGGATGTGGGGTCAGTGTCATGGGAAGGGGGGGGGTGGTTTGGATGTGGGGTCAGTGTCATGGGAAGGGGGGGGTGGTTTGGATGTGGGGTCAGTGTCATGGGAATGGGGGGGGGGGTGGTTTGGATGTGGGGTCAGTGTCATGGGAATGGGGGGGGGGGTTTGGATGTGGGGTCAGTGTCATGGGAAGGGGGGGGGAGGGGGATTTGGTTGTGGGGTCAGTGTCATGGGAAGGGGGGGGAGGGGATTTGGGTGTGGGGTCAGTGTCATGGGAATGGGGGGGGGGTTTGGATGTGGGGTCAGTGTCATGGGAAGGGGGGGGTTTGGATGTGGGGTCAGTGTCATGGGAAGGGGGGATGTATGCGGGGTCAGTGTCATGGGAAGGGGGGTGTGGAGCTCCTCGTCTTCTACGGTGCTGCTAGCCTTCTCTTGTAAGGTGCCCCCCCATCTTGCTCTGCGCTCCCCTGTACGCTGCTCCCTGCGCTCCCCCATGTCTTGTCCGGAGCTCCCCATCTTTGGCGCTCCCCTGTACTGCCCCCCCCCCCCCCCCCAGTTCAGTGTCTGTCCTGTGCCGCCTTCATAATAGAATATTCTGTAGAACTTGTATAACCTGCCAGCAGAGGTGCCCTCCCCTCCCCCGCTCCTTTGACCCCGGAAGGTGCTGAGCCGGCGATTTCTTCAGTTAGAAGATGAATTCCATTTCCTGTACAATAGGTGCTGATTATAGCAATGAGAGGTGATCAATACCTTCTATAGGCAATATCTGATCCTGCGCAGACCGCTCTGTCCACCTTCGTACCCCCCCCCCCACACGCCGTCCAGGATCGTGTCCTGAAGAGTCTTCCATCCAAAGACACTTTATTATTTTCTTTCCTGCCGTCACTGTGAGGAGCACTGCTAGTGGTAGTATTAGGAGCTCCTTATGTGAGATCTGTTGCAGTCAGATTTGCAGGCCTTTCACAGTGCTTCTCAGCAGCACTACATCCCCCTTATCACATGATACTGCTGCATGTAGCCTCCCTCTGAGATCTGCAGATTGCTGCGTCATCATGGAAGATCATTGGAAGTGGATCAGGACGGTCAGACGTGTTGGTGTCACACAATTGGATGGTTGTCACCAAGACCTCCTCTAATCATTCATGAATGGATCTTGTGAAGTGACTAGAGGAGGGAAATGTGGGACTTACCCTGATAACTGGCTGCAGGTCTTGAAATGATTCTTACCATTTATTCATCTACAAGCAGGTAGCCAGTGAAGGGTTCCAGGTACTTGACATGCAGGTGAAATCAACGTGCCAAGCGAGGAATGGCGTGACGGGTACAGCGGGGAGGGAAGCGAGGAATGGCGCGACGGGTACAGCGGGGAGGGAAGCGAGGAATGGTGTGACGGGTACAGCGGGGAGGGAGGGAAGCGAGGAATGGCGTGGCGGGTACAGCGGGGAGGAGGGAAGCGAGGAATGGCGCGACAGGTACAGCGGGGAGGGAGGGAAGCGAGGAATGGCGCGACGGGTACAGCGGGGAGGGAAGCGAGTAATGGGGTGACAGGTACAGCGGGGAGGGAGGGAAGCGAGGAATGGCGTGACGGGTACAGCGGGGAGGGAAGCGAGGAATGGCGCGACGGGTACAGCGGGGAGGGAAGCGAGGAATGGGGTGACGGGTACAGCGGGGAGGGAAGCGAGGAATGGCGCGACGGGTACAGCGGGGAGGGAAGCGAGGAATGGCGCGACGGGTACAGCGGGGAGGGAAGCGAGGAATGGCGCGACGGGTACAGCGGGGAGGGAAGCGGAGGAATGGCGCGACGGGTACAGCGGGGAGGGAAGCGAGGAATGGCGCGACGGGTACAGCGGGGAGGGAAGCGAGGAATGGCGCGACGTGTACAGCGGGGAGGGAAGCGAGGAATGGCGCGACAGGTACAGCGGGGAGGGAGGGAAGCGAGGAATGGCGCGACGGGTACAGCGGGAGGGAGGGAAGCGAGGAATGGTGTGACGGGTACAGCGGGGAGGGAAGCGAGGAATGGCGCGACAGGTACAGCGGGGAGGGAAGCGAGGAATGGCGGACAGGTACAGCGGGGAGGGAAGCGAGGAATGGCGCGACGGGTACAGCGGGGAGGGAGGGAAGCGAGGAATGGCGCGACGGGTACAGCGGGGAGGGAAGCGAGGAATGGCGCGACGGGTACAGCGGGGAGGGAAGCGAGGAATGGGGCGACGGGTACAGCGGGGAGGGAAGCGAGGAATGGCGCGACGGGTACAGCGGGGAGGGAAGGCGAGGAATGGCGCAACGGGTACAGCGGGGAGGGAAGCGAGGAATGGCGCGACGGGTACAGCGGGGAGGGAAGCGAGGAATGGCGCGACGGGTACAGCGGGGAGGGAAGCGAGGAATGGGGTGACGGGTACCGCGAGGAATGGGGTGACGGGCACCGCGAGGAATGGGTGACGGGTACCGCGAGGAATGGGGTGACGGGTACCGCGAGGAATGGCGTGACGGGTACAGTGTGGAGGGCCGAGTGCATCGCACTTCAGTCAATCGGAGCAGAAGATAAATATTTGGTTTGGTCCTTCTGTTGACACTGAGCTGGATTGCCCGGCAGCCCAACTGATAAGAGCAATCTGCGTCCCGGCCAGAACTGACATCGAGGAATTGTGCAAGAAAATAACTGCAGTATGTTTATCTTTCATTTGTATATCTCTGACATATACTGCAGCGTTGTACAGAGAACACTGAGCCAGTCTCTGTACCAGAGGAGCTTACACTCTAATGTCCCCTCCCCCACAGTCCCATCAGTCTCTGTACCAGAGGAGCTTACACTCTGATGTCCCCTCCCCCACAGTCACATCAGTCTCTGTACCAGAGGAGCTTACACTCTAATGTCCCCTCCCCCACAATCCCATTCAGTCTCTGTACCAGAGGAGCTTACACTCTAATGTCCCCTCCCCCACAGTCCCATCAGTCTCTGTACCAGAGGAGCTTACACTCTAATGCCCCTCCCCCAGTCACAGGGCGGTGTATGTGCTCGCGGCCATGACGCACTGCTCTGGGGATTAGACATTCGAGGAAAGTGACGGAAATTGGTGTTGAATGCACAGCGGCTCGGATGTCGCATTCTCAGTCGGGGATGTGGGGGGGGGGGGGGATTATGGGATTACACTGGAATTGTAGTTCTTTGTCTTGACATTGGCGTCTGCTGGATACAATATTGCCGAATTCTGACTTTCTCACGGATGGGGGGGGTTGCCAGTGTGAGTGAAGATGTCTTCCAGACAGGAAATGCCGCTTTCCTGGCCGATGGATTAAGTCACATTATAGTCCAGATTGCCACCTCTGTATTGTACAGAATAGAAGTCCCCTCCCGGCTCTGCTACCTCTGTCCTCAGTCTTGCCCAGGTGTGCCGGCTCCCCCCCCCCTTCAGTCTTGCCCAGGTGTGCCGGCTCCCCCCCCCCTTCAGTCTTGCCCAGGTGTGCCGGCTCCCCCCCCCCTTCAGTCTTGCCCAGGTGTGCCGGCTCCCCCCCCCCTTCAGTCTTGCCCAGGGTGTGCCGGCTCCCCCCCCCTTCAGTCTTGCCCAGGTGTGGCCGGCTCCCCCCCCCCTTCAGTCTTGCCCAGGTGTGCCGGCTCCCCCCCCCTTCAGTCTTGCCCAGGTGTGCCGGCTCCCCCCCCTTCAGTCTTGCCCAGGTGTGCCGGCTCCCCCCCCCTTCAGTCTTGC
>NW_028321471.1:0-41566 GCF_062004578.1 Staurois parvus
GTGGAGGAGTGCGGGAGAGTGGGGTAGATGTAGGGTAGGGTGGAGGAGGTGGTGGAGTGCGGGAGAGTGGGGTAGATGTAGGGTAGCATGGGGCAGGTGATGAGTTGGGGGGGGAGTGGGGTGTATGAGGGACAAAGGTGGAGGAGGTGGGGGTAATGCTGTGAGGAAGTGACATATGGTCTCGTCGCTGCCTGTCAAAGCCCTCTGAAAAGAGATCTGAGCATGGATCGCTTTTCAGAGCAGTGACAGTCCTTGCGGTGTAAATGAGCCCTAACAGATTCTGTTCTCTGCAACCAAGGCAACAGTACTCAGTCTGCAGACTGGTTTTTCCAAAGCTCCTTGTAGCCAACTCGTGGCCTCTGGCAGAAATCTGCTCAGATCTTGAATTGCAGGTGTTGCAGGTAATGAGTTGCCTGGTATATATGACATCCCCAGCAGCAGCTGCAGGTTTACTGCACTGGAGGTTTCAGCCTGAGACTGGCCATGCGATTTATAGACAACGCAGACCCTCCCACTTGGCACTTAGGGCTGGTTCAGATTTGGCCAGTGCGTTGTGCTTTACCATTGACTATACACAGCCTCGTTCACACACTTCCCCTAGGGCCTAGGTTCACACCTTTTGCAGGTTGCGTTTGAGGCGTTTCTGCATTGCGTTTTGTGTTTTTGCCAAGGTTTTGATGCATTTTGTTTTTTTTTCCTTGTTGCTGGGCAGATTTTAAACTCAAAACTCATCAAAAACACATAAAAAAGCAGCAAAAAAACACAATACAGGCTTTTCTGCAGCATTCCCATTGAAGTCTATAAAACCAAAAATGCAACGTTTTGCATTAAAAAAAGTCCCCGCCCCTTTCCAAAAAACGCGGCGGGGTGAAAACGCACAAATGTGAACGTGTCCCATAGGAAATCATGTTAAATGGACTGTGCTGCGTTTTTGCAAAACGCTGCAGAAAACGCTTAGGTGTGACACTGAACCTATTAGACTGATCCGTATGCAGGGGCGGACTGACAACTCATGGGGCCCCCGGACAATAGGGGATCATGGGGCCCCTGTGTGCTTGCCCAAACTCAAAAAAAGCCTATGACAAAGGTACCAGGGGGCATCTCATGGGGCCCCCTACTGACCCCGGACCCCCGGGCAGTGCCTGAGTTTCCAAATGGTCAGTCTGCCCCTGTCCGTATGCCTATGCAAAGGGTCGTTTTCTCACAGGACGCACTGGGCGCACCGGTGTTCCGTGCAGGCGGCGGTCTGTTCAAATCAATGACATGGATCTCCACCTGCATCTGCAGGTCCAACGCATGAATCGGGAGGCAGGCAGACTGTATATCTGGAGGAGAAGACAACCCGGATTGGTCTACCTGTGTGAATGAGGGCTGTAACGTACGTTTTCATGAAAGCGCATCAAAAAATGCGGCAAGTGGGATTTATTTTACCGCACTGCGCCTAGAACGCTGAGATATAAACAGAGACTTATGCAGGCCATAGATGGTTCGCTTATCGGCCAAATGTTCGTCCAAAAGAATAATATTCGCACCAGGGGTGGACTGACAACTCATGGGGCCCCCGGGCAATAGGGGAACATGGGGCCCCTGTGTCCTTGCCCACACTCAAAAAAGCCTATGAAAAAGGTACCAGGGGCATCTCATGGGGCCCCCTACTGACCCCGGGCCCTCGGGCAGTGCCCGAGTTTCCAAATGGTCAGTCCGCCCCTGATTCGCACCATTAGTGGGGCAATGTCATTGGCCGATTTCTGCGGTTCCTCCTCATTTCTTTTATCGGTCCTGCTGGAAAATTTACGCTGATTTTTGTAATCATTGGTGGCAACAGAACGACCGATTTCTTTTGTTTTTTCCACCAAAAATTCAGCCGATAAATGAACCGTCTATGGTCTGCATTACACCCCGGTCACATCGGGTGCGATTTCCATGCCCTGCGACTTGCACATTGCATGCCAAGTCGCACCCTATTGTCCGCTTTTAGAGCGGTCATATCGGCGCGGTTCTGACTCAGTTAGAGCCACAACCGATTTCTAAAGTAGTCAGGGGCGGACTGACCATTTGGAAACTCGGGCACTGCCCGAGGGCCCGGGGTCAGTAGGGGGCCCCATGAGATGCCCCTGGTACCTTTCATAGGCTTTTTTTGAGTGTGGGCAAGGACACAGGGGCCCCATGATCCCCTATTGCCCGGGGGCCCCATGAGTTGTCAGTCCGCCCCTGAAAGTAGTCCATGTGCAAATTTTGCTGCGAATTGCATAGACCTCTGTATCAGATGTCTAGCGAATCGCAACTGAAATCGGCATGTCACCCGATTTTGAAATCGTGCGACTTCACTGTAAGTCGCACGATTTCAAAATCGGCCTTTGATATGATCGGGGGCTAATGCCGACCATAGACGGTTCAAAAATCGGCTGATTTTTTTTTCCGCCGATTTTTGCACTGCTGTGGGTTAATTGGTTGGCCGTTTTTTCAGGTTTTTTGCAGTTTTTTTTTATCGGTCATATTGGAAAATTTGCAGCCGATTTTTAATGATCGGCTAATTTTCCCGGCAATGATGGGCAAATCGGGCAATCGTTTTATCGATAAAAAGTCTGCGCATGAGTTGTGACCTGCAAGGGACAGAAGTTATGGGGTGAACTCTATGGTTTTGTCGGCCGATTTTTTTTTTTTTTTTTTTTTAATGTTGGTAAGGTCGGCCGAACGAACGACCGATTTTTAGGGGGGGGTTTTTTCGAAAAATTGGCCGATGTTTGACTCGTCTATGGCCTGCATTAGGCGGGCCCTTGCACTACATAGTTGAAGGTAAATCTAAAGGAAATTGGACAGAAAATTGTATAGTGTATGGCCTGCCTTAGTCATAACAAAGAAAACAATAAAAATGCTGTCTTGTACAGGCGTTAGGCTGGCCATACACTATACAATTTTCTTACAATTTTCTGCCCAATTTCCTTTAGATTTACCTTCAACTATGTGGTGCAAGAGCCGGCCTAATTGGATACAACTGAAAGTGTTTTAGGTTTGACCTCCTATTATATGGTATTTGGTAAATCTAAACCAAAAATCTCAAAAAAATTGTATAATGTATGGCCGGCCTTAGTTAATGAAGAACACCTGTCCTAATCAGCACGCCTGAATCCTGAGGATAAGGCTGGCCATACACTATACAATTTTTTTTTTAGATTTTTGGTTTAGATTTACCAAAAACCATATAATAGGAGGTCAAACCTAACAACACTTTCAATTGTATCCAAACAGGCCGGCTCTTGCACACATAGTTGAAGGTAAATCTAAAGGAAATTGGGCAGAAATTGGACAGAAAATTGTATAGTGTATGGCCTGCCTAACTGGATACAACTGAAAGTGTTGTTAGGTTTGACCTCCTATTATATGTTTTTTGGTAAATCTAAACCAAAAATCTCAAGAAAATTGTATAGTGTATGTCCAGCCTAATGCAGGCCATAGACGGCTTGAAAACCGTGCGTTTTTTCGAATGGTAAAAAAAATTGGTCGTTTGTTAAACCGACGTAACCACCGATTACAAAAATCGGCCGACCGAGTCGTAAAGTTCACCCCATATAACAGCCAAAACTTCTGTTCCTTCCAGGTCACGACTCATGCGCATATTTTTTTTCGTAAAAACGATCGTACGATTTGGTCATTGACGTGAAGAATCGGTCATTTTCCACGAATTTACCAACAGGACCGATAATCCAAAAGTGGAAAAAAACACGAAAACCGGCCAATTAATTTTTCGGACGAAAAATCGGCCGATTTTTGAACCGTCTATGGCCGCCATAAGCCTACTAGTACATTGTAACAGAACATATAAAACCATTGTATCAAAAAGAGTGAAATCAGAAAACAACAAAGAAGAAAGAAAAGCAAAACGAAATGGAATAAGAAGAGAAACAAAGAGAGAGATAAAGAATAATGAATAAAAAGCATGAGAAAATGTATCATTAAAAAGGAAAACGAAAAATGAAATAACACACACAGATAAAAACAAGCGACTATCCCGAGAAGATACAAGCTGAGAAGACAGATTTGTAAAGAATCAAAACTTAAATAATAATATATACAAAAAAAGCAAATCTACTCGGGATAAAGTGCAAAAAATCACAAAGAATCACAAAAAAACATCCATATTCAGAGAGGAATATATCAAAACAGCAGAAAAATATATACAGTTGTGTTCAAAATAATAGCCGTCAGACATCACTAACCGGATCAGTCACTGTTTTTGGTGGAAATGATATTTCTACATGGCAAATAATTTCCTAGCAGGTGTAGTAGAGTAACAGAAATCCAACAGACCCGACAGTCATGACATGCATGCTGCTGATTCTGTGTCATTGAATCACTCATTGAAAGGGGCGTGTTCAAAATAATAGCAGTGTGGAGTTCTATTAGTGAGGTCATTCATTCTTTGATAAACAGGTGGCAATTATTGCCCTTATTTAAGGAAGGAAGGCAGCAAATGTTGGACATGCTGGTTACAGTGCATTTCTCTCTGAAATTCTGAGGAAAATGGGTCGTTCCAGACATTGTTCAGAAGAACAGCGTACCCTGATTAAAAAGTTGATTGGAGAGGGGAAAACATATAAAGAAGTGCAGAAAATGATCGGCTGCTCAGCTAAAATGATGGCAAATGCTTTAAAATGGCAACCAAAACCTGAAAGACTTGGAAGAAAGCGAAAAACTACCATTGGAATGGATAGAAGAATAGCCAAAATGGGGCGGACTCAGCCAACAATCAGCTCCAGGAAGATGAAAGAAGGTGTGAAGTTCCCTGTGAGGACTCAGCCAACAATCAGCTCCAGGAAGATGAAAGAAGGTGTGACGTTCCCTGTGAGGACTGTTACAATTAGAAGACGCCTATGTGAAGCCAAGCTATCTGCAAGAAGTCCCCGCAAAGTCCCGCTGTTGGGAAAAAGACGTGTGCTGAAGAGGTTACAATCTGCCAAAGAGCACATTGACTGGCCTAAAGAGAAATGGCGCAACATTTTGTGGACTGATGAAAGTAAGATTGTTCTTTTTGGGTCTAGTGGCCGGAGACAGTTTGTCAGACGACCCCCAAACACTGAATTTAAGCCACAGTACACTGTGAAGACCGTGAAGCATGGTGGTGCAAGCATCATGATATGGGGATGTTTCTCATACTACGGTGTTGGGCCTATTTATCGCATACCAGGGATCATGGATCAGTTTGAATACATCAGAATACTTGAAGAGGTCATGCTGCCTTATGCTGAAGAGGAAATGCCCTTGAAATGGGTGTTCCAACAAGACAACGACCCCAAACACACCAGTAAACGTGCAACATCTTGGTTCCAGACCAACAAGATGGACGTTATGGAGTGGCCAGCCCAATCCCCGGATCTTAATCCAATAGAAAACTTGTGGGGTGACATCAAAAATGCCGTTTCTGAGGCCAAACCAAGAAATGGAGAAGAACTGTGGAATGTAGTCCAATCATCCTGGGCTGGAATACCTGATCACAGGGGCCAGAAGTTGGGTGACTCCATGCAACACAGATGTACAGCAGTTCTCAGAAACAGTGCGACTACAACCAAATATTCATGAAGTCATTCAAAGGAAAGAAAATCTTCAAACATTTCTCAGTTTATATAGTGAATGTTTGAGTTTGTAAAGAAGAATACAAACACTGCGATTTTTTTGAACCGTCTAATATTCACTTTTCTTCACTTTTTTTAGAGGAACAACACAAATTTGATGTATTTTTCTTCATGTTTTGATTTGGAATAGAATGTGTCGTGTTCCCGATGCATTTGTGTGGATGGAAATAAAAGCTATTAGAAGGATTTTCAGCTTTATTCACTTTTTTCAACACACTGCTATTATTTTGAACACAACTGTATATAAAAAGTAACGCATCAAAAAACAAAAAGAGAATCCCAAAGGCAAAAAAAATGGTATTTAATACAGGTACTTGTATAGCGGCATCAATTTACGCAGCGCTTTACATATACATTGTACATTCACATCAGTCCCCGCCCCGAGGAGCGTACAGTCTAAAGTCCCTAAAGCAGGCCATAGACATAGGGAAAATCGGGAGTTTTTTTTTTTTTTAAAGTCGTAAATCGGTCGTTCAGATGGCCTACGTTGCCACTAATTAAAAAAAAAAGTCGGCAGGTTTTAGTCCCGTCTACGGCCGTCAATTAATATAATAGCGGTGTCCAGAGGCAGACTGACCATTCGGGTGCAGAGGCACTTCCCAAGGGCCCAGGGTCAGTAGGGGGCCCCATGAGATGCCCCTGGTACCTTTCATAGGCTTTTTTGGGTGTGGTTTGAGTGTGGGCGAGGACACAAGGGCCCCATGAATCCCCTATTGCCCGGGGGCCCCATGAATTGTCAGTCCGCCCCTGGTGGTGTCCCTGCATAGAGACCCGCTATTATATTTGACAAAAGAAATAGATTATGCACAAGAAGAAGAGAAACAACATTGTATCTATTTGTACTTGAAAAGAAACATCTGTATGCGAAATGCATACAAATAGATACAATGTTGCAACTTTTTTTCTTCTCCGTCTTCTTCTGCAAAATCTATTTCATCCTCTTGTCTTCTATTCTTCTTCTTGATATTCTATTTCTTCTTCTGCAAAATCTATTTCTTCTATTTCTTCTTTTTCTTCATAGTCAATTTATTGTCAAATCAGCCAGAAGAATGGCCGATGTGACCATAAATTACTGAGAAAATCGGCTGATCTAACAAATCGTCCCAGGATTTTCCAGCTTGGACGATTTTCAAAATCTCTTAAAATTAAGAAAAACGGCCAACATTTTTCCCCACTAACAGTATGAATATCGGCCGATTTTTTTGGCAAGAAAATTGGAAATCTATGGCCGCCTTTACTCACATTCATACATACACATACTAGGGTCAATTCACCTACCAGCATGTCTTTGGAGTGTGGGAGGAAACCGGAGTACCTGGAGGAAACCCACACAGGTAGCACATAAAAACTCCTGGCAGGTGGTGCCGTGGTTGGGATTTGAACCAACGACCCGAGTGCTGCCAGGCGGAAGGGCTAACCACTTAGCCACTGTGCTGCCCCATTGAAGATATGTGTGCACATGGGGAGCATAATGTGCCCAAATGGCAGCCTCGCCATTCCAATGGGCTGCTCTTCTCACAAGAAACGCAGGAAAAGAAGTCCCTGGCCCTTTTTTTTAAACAGAGGTGCTTTGAGCTGCGTGGTGCCGCAGCATCATATGACTGGGTGTGTGGGGTGCCCACGTATGGGGGTGCCATTAGTGATTAAATGCTTGTCTGCTAAAGAGCAGCACATTTTTCTTGCGTGTCTGGAATGTGTGTGATTTTGTGCAGGAGGAAACCAGAGTACCTGGAGGCAACCCACACAGGCACAGGGAGAACATGCAAACTCCAGGCAGGTAGTGCCATTGTTGGGATTCAAACCAACAACCCCAATACTGCTAACCACTTAGCCACTGTGCTGCCCCTCTTTTTTATGGACGTGTTCTCCTTTCCTCGGACTGTGCCGGACAGGAGAAATCTGGGTGTGTTTTTACAAACTGCCAATAAAAATACAGACAATTGGCAACAATAATCTGAGGTAAAAAAAAAAAAATTAAAAAATTGTTACAATGTAGAATACACCCAACATAGGGGCATGTCTGCGACAGCATTGATTTTACAATGTGACAATTTGTAGCAGAAGAGGATTTTTTCCCCCAAAAACCTTGAATTTCAGTTTCACCAAACTTGATGTAAATGTCCCTACAATAGCCTGCCTAGCTACCAGGGGGCCACCATTGTGATGGGAGGGGGAGGGGAGGTTGAGTCTTACTATATATTCCCTCCTCAGGCACATTACAGCAGTCCTCTGTGTGTGTCCTCCACCCTCCTGGGCCAGTTGTTGTATTGTCCTGTGAGCCTTTCCTGGCTGACCCCTCCACCCTCTGTGTCCTCATTAGATCAGCTCAATCATGATTTCTGCTGATAGCTGTTTTCAGGGGGCCCTGGGCCCCAGTGATGATGCACAGTCTGCAGTGTACCTGCTGGACGCGGACACCACTGATGAGCTACACAACGTGCCACTGGATACCGACCAATCGCTGGGACCAGAAGGTGAGTACCCAGACTAATGCCACATATTGATATATTTATTGTACTTTGTAGTGGGGGTGTCTATATATTGGGGCAATGCTGATATAGAGGGATGTAAGTGTGGCCCCTGATATCACCAGAGGGCTACGCATTATATTTAGTGAGTCTGGTTCCATGAGATTGCTATAGGAGTTGTATTAGGGGAATGTTGGTAAACTCATCTGTTATAGAGGGCCTCAAATGTGGCCCATGATGATACCGAAGGGCCACAGACAATATTTAGTGAGTGCTATGGGAGTTGTTGATGACTGCTGACTTGATTTATAGACTGGAGACACATTACAGGAGACTTCTAGAGATCACTGCTCCTACTGTCCCTTCAAAGATCAATGGGTCCACATCTGTGCTCCAACATTAGAATTCTATGATATATGGGGGTTCACTTACTAAAGCTTGAGAGCTTTGGCAATAAAACCTGGAAGCTGATTGGTTTCTATGCAGAGCTGCACCAGGATTTTGGTAAATCAACCCCAGTTTGTCTGCAGGGACTCTGATGGCCACATGGGGCCCCCTGGGGAGCAGGCTGAGCACCATGGTAGATCATGTAGATCTAAGATGGCCGGTAGCTGGGGCACATGAAGGCCTGCATTAACAGAGCTGGATAGGAACTCGCAACCCAGGAACCATGGACACCTCAGATAAGCTGTGTGCACTGTGAGCTTAGCATGGAAGACCGACAAAGAAGGTCCTGTAGTTCTATCCTCCTAAAACCCTTTCCAGGCCCAGACCGACAAAGAAGGTCCTGTAGTACTATCCTCCTAAAACCCTTACCAGGCCCAGACCGACAAAGAAGGTCCTGTAGTTCTATTCTATCCTCCTAAAACCCTTTCCAGGCCCAGACTCACAAAGAGGGTCCTGTAGTACTTTCTTTTTAAAACCCTTTCCAGGTCCAGACCAACAAAGAAGATCCTGTAGTACTTTCTTTTTAAAACCCTTTCCAGGCCCAGGGACATAACTGTGAGTTTTTTATGAGAACTTGGTGGTTGCTGGAACTCCTGAAAAACTAATGTACACATTTATAACTTCCTTCCCTCCGCTGGCTGGCTGGAAATGTAGCAATCCCACCAAATGGCTGCTGAGATCAGACCATGTGATCACAGTGTGGAAACTATTGTCCTCAGCTGGTGGGAGCAAATTGATAGACCTCCCATAGAAATAAGAGCCAGAAAAAACAGCCAGCAGCACACTGCAGAGTCTAACGCTTGAAAAACTTTATGATTCCAGGACAACTACAAGAAGCCCCACCTAGGACCCCATCCACTGATGTGTTTCACACACACTGGGCTAAAAGTGTCATCTCCAGTATTAAGCCCAGTGGTGGATGATATGCATCAGTGAAGGAGGTCCCAGGCAAGGATTCTGTCCTGGAATATTAATGTTTACAAGCATCCACTCTACAGTGTGCTGCTGGGTGTTCTCTGGATGCGTTCACCATTCGGGAAGAGTATGAAACCCTGCTCAGCATTGACTTGAGGGAAATCTTCATTTGTACATTGGCAACAGAAGAGCACTAGATCTGCCCAGAGACATCAGAGGACAGTAGGATTTGCCCATAGATATTAGAAGATGGTTAGACCCCTAGACAACAGAGAACAGTTGAATCTGCTTACAGACATTAGAGGACCATTGGTTCTGCCCGTAGACATTAGAGGACCATTGGGTCTGCCCGTAGACATTAGAGGACCATTGGGTCTGCCCGTAGACATTAGAGGACCATTGGGTCTGCCCGTAGACATTAGAGGACCATTGGGTCTGCCCGTAGACATTAGAGGACCATTGGGTCTGCCCGTAGACATTAGAGGACCATTGGGTCTGCCCGTAGACATTAGAGGACCATTGGGTCTGCCCGTAGACATTAGAGAACCATTGGGTCTGCCCGTAGACATTAGAGAACCATTGGGTCTGCCCGTAGACATTAGAGAACCATTGGGTCTGCCCGTAGACATTAGAGAACCATTGGGTCTGCCCGTAGACATTAGAGAACCATTGGGTCTGCCCGTAGACATTAGAGAACCATTGGGTCTGCCCGTAGACATTAGAGAACCATTGGGTCTGCCCGTAGACATTAGAGAACCATTGGGTCTGCCCGTAGACATTAGAGAACCATTGGGTCTGCCCGTAGACATTAGAGAACCATTGGGTCTGCCCGTAGACATTAGAGAACCATTGGGTCTGCCCGTAGACATTAGAGGACCATTAGATCTACCTGTAGACATTAGAGAACCATTGGATCTATTCATAGACATTAGAGAACTATTGGATCTACCCATAGACATCAGAAGATGGTTGGATTTGCCTATAGACATTAGAGGACAGTTGGGTTTGCCCATAGATACTGGAGTACCATTGGATCTGCTCATAGACATCAGAGGTTCATTGAGCCTACCTATAGATATTAGGGGTGGGACAGTGGCTTAGTGGTTAGCACTTCTGCCTTGCAGTAATTAGGCTATGGGTTTGATTCCTGACCATGGTGCCTCCTGCATGGAGTTTGCATGTTCTCCCTGTGTTTGTGTGGGTTTCCTCCGGGTACTCCAGTTTCCTCCCACACTCCAAAGACATGCTGGGAGATCAATTGACTTCTGCTTAAATTGACCCTAGTAGGGATGGGCTGTATGTTTGAGTTGAACATTAGTTTGACTCAAACATTGGCCATTCGTCTGTTTGGCAAACGGCGAGGGCATGTGGCGGACCATTCACCGGCTGTGCCCCACAATGCACTGGACCCTGACAGTGCATTGTGATTGGTCGGGTTAATTGGCTCCTGTCTAAATTGTCCTAGTTTCCTCCCTGGCCATGCGGGATCTCCTGCATGGTAGGGGTTGGGAAAAGACCTGGCAACCTACCCTGTAAAAATAATTGTTAAGAGAATTCATGGAGAAAGTTGCTTACAAGTGCCGGTCCATGCAATCGCCAAGGGTCAGATACAACTGAATGGATAGATAGATATTAGAGGATGGCTGGATCTGCCTGTAGATTTCAGAGGACCCTTGGATCTCCCCATAGATAATAATGGATGTCTAGGTGTGCCTTCAGGCTTCTTCAGGGATGCCTCGGCAAAATGCCTAAAAATTGTATTCAAGCCAGTCAGTGGATCAAGCCACAGGTTTTCATCTAGGCCACTGATCATCTACGGACATTTTTACAACGTTAGGCTATAATCTGTGATTGCGTTTTATCGTTTCAGGTTCTGCCCCTGACTGTGTCGTCCACAACATTCCGAACAAAGAAACTCCTGTCATTGAGAGGCATTATCCGGACCATCAGTTCAACCAGTGCATAGTTTACATATGGACCTCTGTGTTCGCCTTCGCCAGCTTTGTTGTCCTGGCCCACTTGGTTATGTTATTCTACATGCTGTACCTACACGGTGAGTCTGCCAACCCCAGACACCAACTGCAACCGCAGGAACATGATCCTCTCCGACCGTCTGTAGAATGGCGGAGATAGACTTGTGTCTCCTATGAAGGGAACCTGTCGCATGTTCCCGGAGAGGACACATTGTAACAATTCTGATGTCACTTTTACATTTCTGCTTTTCTGGTCCATATTTTTTCTTTCATTTCCTATAAAGATCTATCAATCGATCAGTCTATATATCAGGGGGTGTGATTAGCTTCCCCCCTGAAGCCAAAACATATCTTTTTTCCTGTCCCTGTCCCGTTGCGGAGAGTTCCCTGTCCCGTTGCAGAGAGTTCCCTGTCCCGTTGCAGAGAGTTCCCTGTCCTTCCTGTATTGGAGACACAACAGGAATTCTCTCCATAGACTGTTCTCACCAGAACAGGTGTCCCCATTGATAGATTGCCCCTCCGTTCCTGTTCTGGTGACACCTGTAACATTTTGGAATCCCCATTACTTCCTAGGTCAGTGACACCAGGACCAATAGGGTCAATCCTCTCAGCAGGGACACACGCAGCAATAAAAAAAACCTGACAGAGAGTCTATCACTTCTACACTTCATCCACAACTAGAATAAGCGTACACCCGTGAGGGGGTAACCTAAAGCTAATGTTTATTCTGCTTATATTTTCCTTCTCTGGCCCCCCCCCCTTTCCATTTTCCATTTTCCATACCTGTGATGTCATCACTGGGTCTCTGTGCTTCTCTACGCAATGCAGGCTGTTCATGGCTGGTGGGAGGGGCTAGTTGGGTACTGTACATAGCTTCCTGAAACCATCACAGTACCTTTTAAAAGCCCTCAGCTCTGATGCAAGCAGTGGGAGGAGTTGTGCAAATATAAAAGTCCTTGACTGGTTGGTGTTAGACTGGAGAAGTGGGCATTGCAGGCAGGCTGTATTTGCATAGGTAACGCCCACATGTGATGCTGAGCCTCCATGACTGAAGGAACTAAAATTCAATGAATGACAGGGGCGGGGCCAGGGACAGTCAGGCGGGGGAGGAAAGAGCTAGATGATGCTGGATGTCCTCTTAATGGGTCGGAGCTCAATCTGACTGGCTGCAGCTTCTAATGCACATTGTGAGAAGCTCCCAGTGTGCAGTGACATCAGAGGAAGTCATTGCAGACCAGGAGAGGAGCTGGTAAACCTGTGCAAGACTGGAGGGGAGGAGCCTGGTAAACCTGTGCAAGACTGGAGGGGAGGAGCCTGGTAAACCTGAGCATGACTGTAGGGGAGGAGCCGGTTCACCTGTGCACGACTGAAGGGGAGGAGCTGGTACAACCGAAAGATTGAAGGGAGGAGCCAGTACACCTGAGCAAGACTGGAGGGGAGGAGCTGGTACACCTGTGCAAGGCTAAAGGGGAGGAGCTGGTACACCTGTACAACACTGAAGGGGAGGGGCCGGTACACTTGTGCAAGACTGAAGGGGAGGAGCCGATACACCTGTGCAAGACTGGAGGGGAGGAGCCGGTACACCTGTGCAAAACTGGAGGGGAGGAGCCGGTACACCTGTGCAAGACTGAAGGGGAGATTTAATGTATAATTTTGGCTGCTGAGATAAAAGTATTTAGCCGTCTCCTGGTTCGTTAGGTTAGAGTTGTCACAGAGCTGCACACTGAGAGGAGCAGTAAAGCTCAGTCACTGTACAGGAAGCAGAGCTTGCCTATGTAATGATATCGGGGTGATGAATGCTGCCTATTGGCCATAAACCGATAATTGTTTGTCTTCAATGCTCTGGATTGTTCTCCATCACTGATTGTCTCTTCTCTCCGCAGAACATCAGAGCACAGTGCTGCAGGATCTAACCCAGAGGCTGGACTGTCAGAGCCGAATTCTTCAACAAATGGCGGCCAATCAGCACCTTGCTGGGTATAACCCTGGGCAGCTGTGAGCCGTGACGGTGTGTGTGCGCCTCTTCCATCCTTCCAGATTGGATCTCCAAAAGAAAAACGTTTCTCCGAACAGCCTTCCACACATGCTCCAACCTGATTGTATGATCTCCGTACAATCTCCAGCATCAACGCTCCATCCAATCAGGGGGACCCTCCTGCGGTTCAGGGAGTTTTGACTTTTTGTTCTGATATCCACAAACCATGGAAAAGACTCGGAGAGGAAACCTCCGACCATCAGTGGGCGCCGATCACCACTACAAAGTTTTATAATTGTGTTTTATTGATGTGTTTTTGTGTTCTGAGATTTTATAAAAGATGTTTTTTGTTTTCATTCTCTTCTCGTCTCATTCTTTGGAATATAAATGATCGCTACAAAGTGTTCTATTTTTTGTCATTTTTGTATTTGTTGTGTTTTGTGTTCTGAGATTTTTTCCATTCTCGTCTCGTCCTTCGGAATATAAATTATCCTTTAATGTCCGCAATTACAATCCAATTCCAAAAAAAAGTCCGGGCTCTGCGTACAATCTGCCTAACAACGGAATGGAATGATCTGCAGATCTCATAAACCCGGGTTTGATTCATGATAGAAAACATCAAATGTTTAACCGCTTCGGCTCTGTAGCAATTTTTTCTTTTTTTGTTTCATTTTATGCACGCATGTAAAAATATTCATTTTTGGCAATAAAATTACCTAAATCCCCAGAACATTCTATGTTTTCTGAAAGCGGAGGCCCTGTAGAATCAGATGGCGGTTGAACATTTTTATGTCACATGATATCTGCACAACTGTTTACTAAATGCAAATTTCAGGAAAAATTTCTTAAATTTTAGTGCAAATGAGACAATATAATATAAAAAAAAAAAAAAAAATTGGGGGGGGGGGGGTGGTAAAATACACTTCTCAAAAAAATGAAAGGAAGACTTTGAAAACCCATCAGATCTCAATGGGGACGAATCTCTTGCTGGATCTCTATACTGACATGGAAGGGGGATGGGTGAGGAACATAAGGATGCCCCATCGTTTGATGGAAATGAAAATAATCGACCAGTGGTGGACCTGCCAATTCTGGTGTTCAATGGTCAATGCCAATCCAGCTCTATGGTGCCGGGCAGTGAGCACAGGGCCCACTAGAGGACGTCGGGGCCCTCAGGCCACCCTCATGAAGTCTGTTTCTGATTGTTTGGTCAGAGACATTCCCACCAGTGGCCTGCTGGAGGTCATTTTGTAGGGCTCTAGAGGGGCTCATCCTGTTCCTCCTTGCACAAAGGAGCAGATACCGGTCCTGCTGATGGGTTAAGGACCTTCTACGGCCCTGTCCAGCTCTCCTAGAGTAACTGCCTGTCTCCTGGAATCTCCTCCATGCTCTTGTCTCCTGGAATCTCCTCCATGCTCTTGTCTCCTGGAATCTCCTCCATGCTCTTGTCTCCTGGAATCTCCTCCATGCTCTTGTCTCCTGGAATCTCCTCCATGCTCTTGTCTCCTGGAATCTCCTCCATGCTCGTCTCCTGGAATCTCCTCCATGCTCTTGTCTCCTGGAATCTCCTCCATGCTCGTCTCCTGGAATCTCCTCCATGCTCTTGTCTCCTGGAACCTCCTCCATGCTCTTCAGACTGTGCTGGGAGATACATCCAACCTTCTGGCAATGGCACGTATTGATGTGCCATCCTGGAGGAGTTGGACTGCCTGTGCAGCCTCTGTAGGGTCCAGGTATGGCCTCATGCTACCAGTAGTGACACTGACCCGAGCCAAATGCAAAACTAGTGAAAAACAATCAGAAAAGATGAGTAGGAAAAAATGTCAGTGGCCTCCGCCTGTAAAACCATTCCTGTTTTGGGGGTTGTCTCATTGTTGCCCATCTAGTGCGCCTGTTGTTAATTTCATTAACACCAAAGCAGCTGAAACTGATGAACAACCCCCTCTGCGACTTACCTGACCAGATCCATATCCCGGGAGTTTCATCGACTTGATGCCAGACTCTGATTAAAAAGTCTTCCTTTCAGTTTTTTGAGCCGTGTATAAAAGATGAGATTGCATCTAGATACCATACATGCCAAGTCTAAAATTGCGTGCGCCCGTGCTACTGCAAAAAAAGAAAAACTACGGTACCCTGAAATCTCCATAAAAGCCTTTACAGCGTTGGATTTAATTGTGAGCTCTTGTGCTGGAACGATCGTTCTGACTCTGAGGTTCTCGACAATATGTCACACCTGTGGTGCGGTCTACATAGGGGCCCATTCACACCAGAAACTGCACGCGACTGCGCATTTTTTCCTTGCACCTATGCATGCAGTTGACGCACGCTTTTCTATCTGCCTTTGACCTGTGATGCCTTCTTTTTTCCTTGGGCTTCTATGTGCTCTGTGATGCGTTTGCAGGGCAGAAAAATGCAGCATGCTGTACTTTTCTGCACTACAATGGTGTGAACTATTCCCATACAATAGCCTGGATTGTGAACTGTCAATAAAGTCCAAAATGCTGCATCCCATTGCGTTAGGTGTGAAAGGGCCCCAAGTGTGTGCACCCTGGGAGTGCATTTGCACATGTGTGTGGGACAAAAAGGGCCGGGACAAGGGGGGGCAGAAGGGGCGGCTGCCCTGGCCACTGTGGTATCATGAAAGGTGGGGTGGGGGGGTCACCACAAGGAGACTGGGGAGGATTTGTGTTGGGAGGGGGAATTTGGGGGTGGCAGGGGGTAAGAATTGTTTTAGGAGGGAAAAAATGGGGGGGGGGGGGTGTGCTAGGAGCGGTGATATGGTCGAGGGGGGAGGGAATTTGTGCTAGGAGCAAAATTCTTTTGTGGAGGTGGGGGAGGTTGTGCTAGCAGGGATGATTGGGGAGAATTTGTGCTAGAAGGGGAAAATTGGAGGATTTGTGCTAGAAGGGGGGATTGGGGGTCAGGCTTTGTGCTAGAAGGAGGGATCAGGGGTCAGGGTTTGTGCTAGAAGGGGGGGATCAGGGGTCAGGATTTGAGCTAGAAGGGGGGATCAGGGGTCAGGATTTGAGCTAGAAGGGGGGATTAGGGGTCAGGATTTGTGCTAGAAGGGGGGATTAGGGGTAAGGAATTGAGCTAGAAGGGGGGATTAGGGGTCAGGATTTGTGCTAGAAGGGGGGATCATGGGTCAGGATTTGAGCTAGAAGGGGGGATTAGGGGTCAGGATTTGTGCTAGAAGGGGGGATCAGGGGTCAGGATTTGAGCTAGAAGGGGGGATTAGGGGTCAGGATTTGTGCTAGAAGGGGGGATCAGGGGTCAGGGTTTGTGCTAGAAGGGGGGATTAGGGGTCAGGATTTGTGCTAGAAGGGGGATCAGGGGGTAGGATTTGTGATAGAAAGAGGGATTAGAGCGCCCCCGCTCTGGATGAAGGAGCACAGGGGGAACCTTTGGACAACAGCATTGTCAATCTGAGGGAAGGGGGGGGTGCATGGATGTACACTCCAGGATACGTTTGGACATCCAAGGGCTCGATTTTGCAGCGGTGACGTCACCAATAGGCCGGCCATACATGGGTTGAAATTCGACCGATTTTTCATCCGAAAATCGGACCTAAAAATAATCGTCTGATTTTCGCTCTGTTAGTGGGGTGAATGGCACCGGGCAATTTTAGTGGTTCCTTCCCTTTTCGATGATCGGACATGTTTGAAAACTCATGAAAAACTACCGATTTTCGACTCAATGATGGTAAATTCATACGATCGTTTTTCCGAAAAGAATATGCGCCATGAGCCGTGACCTGGAAGGAACAGAAGTTTCTCCTGTTATATGGGGTGAACTTTCTGACTCGGTCGGCTGATTTTTGAAATCACTGATGGCGCCATCGGATTACCGAGTGAAAAATCGTTCAGAATTTGACCCATGTATGGCCTGCAATAGACCTACTGCAGCCCATTCACTGGCCTCTCCCCTGAAGCCGGAGCTGACTGACACGGGGGGGGGGGATCCTGTGACCAGACCGGAGTGGGCTGAAAATAGGTAGGTACTATATATACATCAGCACAAGTGTTGGGGGGGGGGGGCATTTTTAGGATTAGTTAGCTAAAGCCGGATCACACTTTAAATGTGATGTCTGCATTAGTTTTCTGTTTTTAGGCTCTTTTCCCTCTGTTTTCATCTGGCCAGTAACACACCTCCTGTATTAGAGCCCCCACTCTGGATGAAGGAGCACAGGAGACACCTTTGGACAGCAGCATCATCAGTCTGGGGGGAGGGGAGTGTTTGATGAAATAGCAGATTCCAATACACTAACACAGGGGCAGGCAACCTTTGAGTGGTGAGATCGACGTGGACAACATGGAAGAGATCAAAGATCACTGGGGAGGGGGGGGGAGGGGGGGTTTGGCTTTTTTTTTTTTTTTTTACAACTTCTTTTTAAATCATGAGGTCAGTTTAGACATTTAATAAAACAAATATTACCGGAAACATAGAAACGGAGCCAAGAAACTCGGGGGTCAGGGAACCATAGCGGGGGATCGGGAAAGCACAGTACTGGGGGGTCAGGTGGGAATGATACTGGGGGACTAATTGAGGAGGGCACACCATGGGGGAAGGGGGAGCAGGAGGAACACCATGGGGGGGGGTTGGGAAATCAGAGAGGGCACACCACAAGGGGCTCAGGAAAGCACTCCATGGGGAGTTCAGGAGGGCACAGTACTGCTGGGTCAGGTGGAAATGATACTGGGGGACATGGGAGGGCACACCATGGGGGGATCAGGAGGGCACACTACGGGGGGGGGTTAGGGGGAACACCACATGGAGGGGAGGTCATGAGGGCACATCAGGAGGGGGGCTCAGGGGGCACACCACGGGGGGGTAATCAGGAGGGAACACTACACAAGACTCAGGAGGGCACACTACATGGGACTCAGGGGGGCACACCACAGGGGACATCAGGAAGGCACACTACATGGGGCTCAGGGGGGCACACCACAGGGGGCATCAGGAGGGCACACTACATGGGGCTCAGGGGGGCACACCACAGCGGGCATCAGGAGGGCACACTACATGGGGCTCAGGGGGGCACACCACAGGGGGGATCAGGAGGGCACACTACGGGGGGGGGTTAGGGGGATCACCACAGGGAGGGGAGTTCAGGAGGGCACATCACGAGGGGGGCTCAGGGGGCACACCACGGGGGGGTAATCAGGAGGGAACACTACACGGGACTCAGGGGGGTACACCACAGGGGGGATCAGGAGGGCACACTACATGGGACTCGGGGGCACACCACAGGGGGCATCAGGAGGGCACACTACATGGGGCTCAGGGGGGCACACCACAGGGGGCATCAGGAGGGCACACTACATGGGGCTCAGGGGGGCACACCACAGGGGGCATCAGGAGGGCACACTACATGGGGCTCAGGGGGACACACCACAGGCGGCATCAGGAGGGCACACTACATGGGGCTCAGGGGGGAACACCACAGTGGGGATCAGGAGGGCACACTACATGGGGCTCAGAGGGGAACACCACAGGGGGCATCAGGGGGGAACACTACATGGGGCTCAGGGGGAACATCACGGGGGGGGATCAGGAAGGCACACTACATGGGGCTCAGGGGGGAACATCACGGGGGGGGGATCAGGAAGGCACACTACATGGGGCTCAGGGGGAACATCACGGGGGGGGATCAGGAAGGCACACTACATGGGGCTCAGGGGGGCACACCACAGGGGGGATCAGGAGGGTACACTACATGGGGCTCAGCGGGGATCAGGAGGGAACACTACATAGGGCTCAGGGGGGCACACCACAGGAGGGTTAGGGGAAACACTCCTGCAGGAACCTTTTTCCCTTAGCCAGGGCATTGAAAATGGGTGGTGAATGGGTGTTCCAGCATGACAATGACCCAAAACACACGGCCAAGGCAACAAAGGAGCGGCTCAAGAAGAAGCACATTAAGGTCCTGGAGTGGCCTAGCCAGTCTCCAGACCTTAATCCGATTGAAAATCTGTGGAGGGAGCTGAAAGTTCGAGTTGCCAAACGTCAGCCACCAAACCTTAATGACTTGGAGAGGATCTGCCAACAGGAGTGGGCCAAAATCTCTGAGATGTGTGCGAACCTGGGGGCCAACTCCAGGAAACGTCTGACCTCTGTGATTGCCAACAAGGGATTTGCCACCAAGTACTAAGTCATGTTTTGTGAAGGGGATCAAATCCTTCTTTCCCTCATGAACATGCAGATCAGTCATCATTTGTTAGACGCATTTCTGCTGAATTTGTTGTTGTATTCTGTCTCTCAGTGTTACAATACACCGAACATTTGGTTTGTAGACCGATAATTTCTTTGTGAGGGGCGAACATTCAACATCAGCAGGGGAGCAAATACGCATTTCCTTCACTGTAGATGTAAATGTCCCTACAATAGCCTGCCTAGCTACCAGGGGGGCCACCATTGTGATGGGAGGGGGAGGGGAGGTTGAGTCGCACTGTATACAGTTGGGCAAAAAAGTATTTAGTCAGCCACCAATTGTACAAGTTCTCCCACTTACAAAGATGAGAGAGGCCTGTAATTGGCATCATAGGTAGACCTCAACTATGAGAGACAAAATGAGAAAACAAATCCAGACCATCACATTGGCTGATCTGGAAAGAATTTATTTGCAAATTATGGTGGAAAATAAGTATTTGGTGAATATGAAAAGTTCATGTCAATACTTTGTTATATATCCTTTGTTGGCAATGACAGAGGTCAGACGTTTCCTGGAAGTCTTCACAAGGTTGGCACACACTGTTGCTGGTATGTTGGCCCATCCTCCATGCAGATCTCCTCTAGAGAAGTGATGTTTTGGGGCTGTCGCTGGGCAACACAAACTTTCATCTCCCTCCAAAGGTTTTCTATGGATTTGAGATCTGGAGACTGGCTAGGCCACTCCAGGACCTTGAAATGCTTCTTACGAAGCCACTCCTTCATTGCCCGGGCGGTATGTTTGGGATCATTGTCATGTTGGAAGACCCAGCCACGTTTCATCTTCAATGCCCTTGCTGATGGAAGGTTTGCACTCAAAATCTCACAATACATGGCCCCATTCATTCTGTCCTGTACATGGATCAGTCGTCCTGGTCCCTTTGCGGAGAAACAGCCCCAAAGCATGATGTTGCCACCCCCATGCTTCACAGTAGGTATGGTGTTCTTTGGATGCAACTCAGCATTCTCTCTCCTCCAAACACAACGAGTTGTGTTTCTACCAAACAGTTCTATTTTGGTTTCATCTGACCATATGACATTCTTCCAATCCTCTTCTGGATCATCCAAATGCTCTCTAGCAAACTTCAGACGGGCCCGGACATGTACTGGCTTAAGCAGGGGGACACGTCTGGCACTGCAGGATCTGAGTCCCTGGCGGCGTAGTGTGTTACTGATGGTAGCCTTTGTTACGTTGGTCCCAGCTCTCTGCAGGTCATTCCCCCCGTGGTCCTGGGATTTTTGCTCACCGTTCTTGTGATCATTTTGACCCCACGGGGTGAGATCTTGCGTGGAGCCCCAAACCGAGAGATTATCAGTGGTCTTGTATGTCTTCCATTTTCTAATTATTGCTCCCACAGCTGATTTGTTCACACCAAGCTGCTTGCCTGTTGCAGATTCAGTCTTCCCAGCCTGGTGCAGGTCTACAATTTTGTTTCTGGTGTCCTTTGACAGCTCTTTGGTCTTCACCATAGTGGAGTTTGGAGTGTGACTGTTTGAGGTTGTGGACAGGTGTCTTTTATACTGATAACAAGTTCAAACAGGTGCCATTGATACAGGTAATGAGTGCAGGGCAGAGGAGCCTCTTAAAGAAGAAGGTACAGGTCTGTGAGAGCCAGAAATCTTGCTTGTTTGTAGGTGACCAAATACTTATTTTCCACCATAATTTGCAAATAAATTCTTTCCAGATCAGCCAATGTGATTGTCTGGATTTGTTTTCTCTTTTTGTCTCTCATAGTTGAGGTCTCCCTATGATGCCAATTACAGGCCTCTCTCATCTTTGTAAGTGGGAGAACTTGTACAATTGGTGGTGACTAAATACTTTTTTGCCCCACTGTATACCCTCCTCAGGTGCATTCCAGCAGTCGTCTGTGTGTGGCCTCCGACAGAGGGGCCAATAGTTCTACTCCATCTAAAACTAGAATAAGTGTACACCAGTGAGTATAAGACTTTGGGGGACGACGACCCTAAAACTGAAGTTTAATCTGCTGGTATGCACATTGTGAGGAGCTCCCAGTGTGCAGTGACATCAGAGGAAGCCATTCCAGTCCAGGGGAGGAGTCGGTACACCTGAGCAAGACTGGAGGGGAGGAGCTGGTACACCTGTGCAAGACTGGAGGGGAGGAGCTGGTACACCTGTGCAAGAGTGAGAGGGAGGAGCCAGTACACCTGTGCAAGACTGGAGGGGAGATTTTAATGTATAATTTTAATGGCTGCTGAGATAAGAATATTTAGCCATCTCCTGATTCGTCAGGTTAGAGTTGTCGCAGAGCCACACACTGAGAGGAGCAGTACAGGAAGCAGAACCTGCCTATGTAATGAAGTCAGACTTCTCTCTGATACAATCAGTTATATCAGATTTATATCAAACATAAACCAATAATTGATTGTCTTCCATGCTCTGGATTGTTCTCCTCCATCATTGATTGTCTCTTCTCTCCGCAGTTCAACAAGAATTAATAGTGCTTCACAGACAGAGTGAAATCCTGCGACAAATGGTGACCAATCTCCATCTTGCTGGATATAATCCTGGGAATTATAGTGACGGGCTGTGAGCTGAAGCCCCTTCAGCCTCCACCCATCCTTCACCCCTTTTCCACAGCTGTTCAACTTCCACCCATTCTGTTCCCTCTTTCACCCTCCTACCACTCCTCACCCCTTCACCCTCCATCCATCCTCCGCATCCCTTCATCATCCCTCCATCCTCCCCACCCTTTCACCCTCCATCCATCCTCCGCACCTTTTCACCCTCCATCCATCCATCCTCCACACCCATCACCCTCCACCTATCCTCTGTGCCCCTTCAGCCTCCACCCCTCCTTCACACCCCTTCACCCTCCACTCATCCTCCGTGGCCCTTCAACCTCCACCAATTCTGTGTTCCCCTTCACCCTCCATCCGCTCCTCACCCCTTCACCCTCCATCCATCCTCCGCACCCTCCATCCATCCTCCGCATCCCTCCATCCTCCCCACCCTTTCACCCTCCATCCATCCATCCATCCTCCGCGCCTTTTCACCCTCCATCCATCCATCCTCCACACCCTTCACCCTCCACCTATCCTCTGTGCCCCTTCAGCCTCCACCCCTCCTTCACACCCCTTCAGCCTCCACCCCTCCTTCACACCCCTTCACCCTCCACTCATCCTCCGTGGCCCTTCAACCTCCACCAATTCTGTGTTCCCCTTCACCCTCCATCCGCTCCGAACCCTTTCACCCTCCACCCCTCCTCCACACCCTGTCACCCTCCGCCCTCCTTTCCTTTTAACCACGAAATGGAAGAGACTGCCGGGGCTGATTGTTGAACTCGGTCAGTTGACTCTTTATGGAGTTTTTCTTTGGCAACTTTTGTCTTTAGTTCTGATATCCACAAACCGTTCCCAATTCCTGGAAAAGACTTGTAGAGGAAACCTCCGACCATCAGTGGGCGCTGATCACCGCTGCAATGTTTTCTACTTTTTGAAATTGTGATACTGATGCGTGATCTGCATTCTGTTCTCAGATTTCATATTCTCATCCTGTCAGAATATTTGGAATATAAATTGTTATTTAACATCTTTAGTCATTTCTCTTTCCTGCTGGTTGTACAATTACAGGGGGCGGAGCCGGCGTTGAAGCCGCTTAGAACTCATCATTTCCTTCCTTACATCCTCGGAATCCGAAGGTTGAGCCCAGAGGACGATGATGACATGTACAGACAGATATGATACAAAGGCACCAGATAACGGCCTTTACATGTTTATAGCGAGGACAGCGTTACGCGTCAAAAGAATGACCCTTTTTATGGCGTCTTGAGGCCCAAAAATGTCGCCATTTTTTTTTTTACCTCTCTTATTTTTTATAATTTTTAACTGCCCTGGTGGGGGGGCTTTGGTGAAATATTAGGGGCCTAAACAGACCCCTGATGTCTCACTGTTGATAGAAAGGGGATGAGGACAAATATTCCTCCATCCCCTTCTCTACAGCCTCAGCTGAACAGATGAATAAATAGGAAGCGCTCAGAGGCCTCCGGCTCATTCACAAACTGAAGCATAATAAACACCATTTACTATGCTTCAGTGATGAACGAACACAGTGAGCGATCAGTACCGATCAATCACTGTGTTCCTTCTGGGAAGTTAGGGGCCAGTAAATATGCCATATATATATATATATATATACACACATATACATACACACACACACACACATATATATATATATACCCCGCTTCCCATCCTGAAATTACCTCCCTGTGTGCCCTCAGCAACTGCTAGGAGCAAAGAAGAGGAGGACAGCCGGCAGCACTGATAGAAAAAGGGTGCAAGGAGAGCCCGGACAGTGGGGGGGGGGGGGGGGGCACAGAGGCTAGCACTGATCCACAAAGGGTGCATGGGGCGGGAGGGGGCCTGGGCAGTAGGGTGGTGGGGGCGCAGAGACTAGAAATGATCCGCAAAGGGTACACGGGGGGGGGGGGAGAGGGCCTGGACAGTAGGGGGTGGGGATGCAGAGACTAGAACTGATCCACAAAGGGTACACGGAGGGGGGGGCCCTGGACAGTAGAGGGGTGGGGGTGCAGAGACTAGAACTGATCTGCAAAGGGTACATGGGGGGGCCTGGACAGTAGGGGCTGGCAGCGCAGAGACTAGAACTGATCCACAAAGGGTACACGGGGGGGGCCTGGACAGTAGAGGGGTGGGGGTGCAGAGACTAGAACTGATCTGCAAAGGGTACACGGGGGGGGCCTGGACAGTAGAGGGGTGGGGGTGCAAAGACTAGAACTGATCCGCAAAGGATACATGGGGGGGGGCCTGGACAGTAGGGGGATGCAGAGACTAGAACTGATCCACAAAAGGGTACACGGGGGAGGGGGGGGGCCTGGACAGTAGGGGGGTGGGGGTGCAGAGACTAGAACTGATCTGCAAAGGGTACACGGGGGGGGGGGGGGGTCCTGGACAGTAGGGGGGTGGGAGTGCAGAGACTTTAATTGTTCCACAAAGGGTACACGGGGGGGGGGGGGGCCTGGACAGTAGGGGGGTGGGGGTGCAGAGACTAGAACTGTTCCACAAAGGGTACACGGGGAGGGGGGGCCTGGACAGTAGGGGGTGGGGGTGCAGAGACTAGAACTGATCCACAAAGAGTAAACGGGGGGGGGGGGGGAGGCCTGGACAATAGGGGGGTGGGGGTGCAAATACTAGAACTGATTCCCCTGCAGCCATAGGTAGGGAGCGGAGGAGAAGCCGGAAGCACTGCCAGGAAAAGGGTATATAGGGGGGCTTGGACAGCAGGGGGGGGGGTGGGGGTAATCAGAGTGGTAGAAGGGGGTTGGGGGTAATCAGCAGTGAAAAGGGATGGGGATGCAGAGGCTACAACTGATCTCCCTGCAGCTGTAGTAAGGAAGAAGAGAAGCCGGCAGCACTGCCAAAGAAAGGGTACAGAGAGGGGCCCGGATATCAGGGGGGTGGGGGTGATAAGAGCGGTGGAAGGGGATGGGGGTGCAGAGACTAGATCTGATCCCCCTGCACCTGTAGGGAGAGAGAGGAGGAGAAGCCGGCAGCACTGCCAGAGAAAGGGTACACAGGGGGCCCGGATAGCAGAGGGGTGGGGGGGAGATCAGAGGGATGGGGGTGCAGAGACTAGAACTGATCCCCGTGCAGCTGTAGGGAGGGAGAGGAGGAGAAGCCGGCAGCACAAGAGGGAGGGGGAGCCACAAGAGGACCGGTGTCAGCAATAGCGCAGTACAATTGGCCGGGGTCCCACTTTTGAACTGATGGGGCCCGGGCCTGGTACAGGAGGGCCGGTTGTACTGCCTTATCAGTGGTCCTGGTCATCATCATCCTCTGTGCTCCACCATCAGTTTCTGAGGATGTAGGGATGGAAATGATGAGATATAACCGGCTTCAGTGCCGGTGACTTCTAGTTGGGTTCCGGCACCATCCATAGACATCACTGGGAGCGTCCACCATCCATCCTCAGGTCTGTACTGACAGGAGTGCAGCTTCCAGTTCGGGATTTATGAAGAAGAAGAAATATTCCCATGTGCCGGATACAATTCACTACAGAAAATATTTAAAGTGACTGTCCCTGTAAATGTCAGATAGGCAACATTCCAATACGCCATATGGGAATACGGCACCAGAAGGTCCACCTTTGAAGCTACATTCCAGGGGTGGCGATTGGACCAGTGTGAGTATGTAGCATGGCCGCCATTAGAAGTCTAGGGGCCCAAAACAGTCTGCCTGCCAGGGCTTGAAATGAACTTTACCTATGATCTGGTATTATCATCTCGCAGGCCTTGTACAGCAGAACTCAGTTTGCAGGAGGGAGAAGCAGCACCAGCAGCCAATCAGCTGATTTGCTGACCAGCAACACGGTAATAGGAGGAGAGAGCAGAGTGACGTGGAGATGAGCTCATCAGTATGATGTTTCTCTTTTCACTTGTCCAGTTACAAGGTGGGAGTGTAGAGGAAACCTGTAAGTGAAAGTGAAACTGCGGCAGAGAAAGATCAGGATCCCTCTGCCGCCAGACAGGATTGTGCTGTGCAAATCTCAGGACTGGATGGACAGAAACACTTTTGCAGGTAAAACGGCTCCCTTGTAGGTATTTAACCTGTTTATTTGGCGGGTTTCCTGGAGTTCAGCTGGAAGAGTAATCGAAAACAACTGAATTTGCAGCACCAGATTAATGGGGGGAGTATTCACAGACACACCCATGAGGAGCCTCAATTAATGCTGAATATTTCACCCCTCCCCCGCAGTACTCTACATAACAGAATACAATGATGCCAATAGAGCTCATCCAAGGAGCAGCTTTATTCCCCCGTGGTGAGGTTCGATGTCCCGGGGTGGGGGGGTCACACAGTGGTAAGGCACAACAGTGGACAAATAAATATTATCTGATCAGTTCTGGGTGGAGCAGAGATGTCTCCTTTATAGAGTTTTCATCATCCAGAACATGGGGTCCCCTCGAAAGTCCCGGTAGGGGGTTTGCAAGGAGCTGGATTTGGCCGGAGATGACAAATGTGGTAACAAACTGGATGAACCCAAGGGAAGGAGAGGAGCGAAGGGTGGGGGAGGGGGGCTAGATAGGAAAGGAATTGGGGTGGATTTAGGGCAGGGCAGGGGAGATGGAGGAGGAGGGGAGGAGAGAGGGGTAAATGTGGGGCAGGGTGGGGGAGGTGGCGGTGGTGGAGGAGGGGGGCGTGAGGTAGATGTGGGGCAGGGTGGGGGAGGTGGCGGTGGTGGAGGAGGGAGGAGTGGGGTAGATGTGTGGCAGGGTGGCTGTGGTGGAGGAGGGGGGAGTGGGGTAGATGTGGGGCAGAGTGGGGGAAGTGGCAGTGGTGGAGGGAGGAGTGGGGTAGATGTGCAGCAGGGTGGGGGAGGTGGCAGTGGTGGAGGGGGGAGTGGGGTAGATGTGCGGCAGGGTGGGAGAGGTGGCGGTGGTGGAGGAGGGAGGAGTGGGGTAGATGTGCAGCAGGGTGGGGGAGGTAGCAGTGGTGGAGGGGGGAGTGGGGTAGATGTGCGGCAGGGTGGGGGAGGTGGCGGTGGTGGAGGAGGGAGGAGTGGGGTAGATGTGCAGCAGGGTGGGGGAGGTAGCAGTGGTGGAGAGGGGAGTGGGGTAGATGTGCGGCAGGGTGGGGGAGGTGGCGGTGGTGGAAGAGGGAGGAGTGGGGTAGATGTGGGGCAGGGTGGGGGAGGTGGCGGTGGTGGAGGAGGGAGGAGTGGGGTAGATGTGGGAGGTGTTGGTTGTGGAGGGGAGAGTCGGGTAGATGTGGGACAGGGTAGGGGAAGTGGCGGTGGTGGAGGAGGGAGGAGTGGGGTAGATGTTTGGCAGGGTGGGGGAGGTGGTGGTGGTGGAGGAGGGGGGAGTGGGGTAGATGTGGGGCAGGGTGGGGGAGGGGGGATTGGAATAGCCCTTGAGAGGTGTTCTGAGGTCTCGGATGGAGTCTGGGGCGGCTCCACGCCTGAACGTTCTGGAGGTGAAGGACATGGCGGCTTGTCTGGTGATGAGGATGGCCCACCATGGTGGTTATAGGTAGGACTGGTCTTGGAGGGACTCATCTTCTGGAACATCCCCGGGGGTAGCAGCGATCCCAGCATTCCCATATTCTGGACAGGCTCCGTCAGGCGGTACCCCAGATGGTAGTAGAAGTCCTGCTTGTCATGAGTGGTCAGGTACAGGTTTCGGAAGCCCCTCCCTCTGGCGTACCTCTCAGCGGCCTCCATCAACCTCCGGCCATAGCCCTTACCTCGAAGGTCGGCGCTGACCACCACCGACTCCACAAACAGGCTGTTGGGGAGGCCTATGACCCTGCAGAGTCGGGCGTGACCCAGAACGGGCCCTTCCTGGGCTTCAATGAGCACCAGGCACACGGGGAAATCATCTGAAGATTTTTCCAAGGAGTGAATCCGCGCTCCGAGACTTCTCCGCCATGTCTGGTTCAGCAGCTCCGCACAGGACGCTGTGAGGTCAGGACGATGGTGCAGAGGGACGAGGATGACGTTGCCTGGTGGGGGCGACCTGCGGGAGATCAGAAAAGCATGAGATGTTGGTGGTTTTCCCAATGGAGAGAGGCTAACCACTGCGGAGCAGCCATATTGAATGGTCATTACACAACCAATCGATTAAGAAGAAGTCGCTAAACGCCATTTGAATCTCAGGAGCCAATAAACCTACAAAATGTACAACTACTAACTATTTAGAACCTCTAACTTGGCCTGAATGTTTCCTGAATGATGCGTGAATTTGTCCAGCCAATGGTGTTGCCGGACTGGGGTACCGGTCCAATGAGGGGCCCTTAGACCTTTAACAGCCGACCCCATCTCAGTGGTGTTGCAGTAGATTATTATGGGCCGCCTCTGAGGAGCACTGGGCTCTGCCCTCTGCGCATCCTGCTGACCCGTTGTGCCGCCCTCAAACCAACCCAGGTCACTCCTTCATATCCTGCCCTGACCAACCATAAAAAAATCCCATAAATGCCATAACCTGTGGGCTTAACAGCACCACAGCTGGTCTGGGGGAGGTACTGCGGACCATATTTACAAAGTAACAAATTACTGATTTATAAAGAAAATATTGATTTATAAAGTCACAAATGATCAATTTACAAAGTCAGACCGACTCAGACTCCGCCCCCATATCCCATTCTGACCAATCATATATAATCCTGAATGTTTCATAGCACCACAACCCACCCTGTGGGAGGTACTTAAGAACATATTGACAAAGCAACACACTATTGATTATAAAGAAATTATCGATTTGTTTAAAAAAAAAAACATTATTGATCTATAGAGTAACAAAATGTTGATTAATAAAGTAACACATTATTCATTTATAGCACAACAAATTATCGAGTTATAAAGAAACAAATTATCAATATATAGAGTAATCAGTTATCAATTTATAAAGTAAAAAATAATAGATTTATAAAGCCGGACCAACTCAGGTCCCACCCACATATCCTATCCTGACCAATCATACATTAATCAGGTCCCATAAGTTTTCATAGAGTCACAGCCGGCCCATGGGAGGTTCTTGGGACCATATTTATAAAGTAACAAATATTGATTTAAAAAAAAAAAAAGGATTGATTTATGGAGTAACAAATAACCAATTTATAGGGTAACAAATTATTGATTAATAAAGTATCAATGTAATGAATAATACAGGAATAAATTAACAAAGAAACAAATGATTTATAAAAAAGAAATGATTGATTTATTGAATAATTATCAATTTATAGGGTGACAAGTGATTGATTTATAAAAAAGGAAATGGTCGATTTATTGAATAATAATCAATTTATAGGGTAACAAATGATTGCTTTATAAAAAAAAAGAAATTATATATTTATTGAATAACAAATAATTTATAGGGTAACAAATACCGGTAAGGATTAATAAAGTATCAATGTAATTAATAATACAGGAATAAATTATTGATTAACAAAGAAACAAATTATTGATTTATAAAAAAAGAAATGATCAATTTATTGAATAATAATCAATGTAAAGGGTAACAAGTGACTGATTTATAAAAAAGGAAATGATCGATTTATTGAATAATAATCAATTTATAAAAAAGGAAATGATCAATTTATTGAATAATCAACTTATAAAAAAGGAAATGATCAATTTATTGAATAATAATCACTT
The DNA here is from genome assembly GCF_062004578.1 of Staurois parvus. NCBI lineage: Eukaryota > Metazoa > Chordata > Amphibia > Anura > Ranidae > Staurois > Staurois parvus. The sequence goes on from NW_028321471.1 coordinate 29,748, forward strand.
TATAGGGTAACAAATGAATGATTATTGATTTATTGAATAACAAATAATCAATTTACGGGGTAACAAATATTCATTAATAAAGAATCAATGCAATGAATAATACAGGAATAAACTGATTAACAAAGAAACAAATTATTGATTTAAAAAGTAACATATTAATGACTTATAAGAAATAATTGATCTATAAAGTAAAAAAAAAAAAAAAAAGATCGATTTATAAAGAAACAAATTATCAATTTATAGGATAACAAATTATTGATGAAAAAAGTAACAATTTAAGGAATAATAAAGTAATATATTAGTGATTAAAACAGTAACAATTTTTTTTATTTTAATAGTAACAAATTATCTAAAGATTTGATACATTTTATAATCACATTCGCTGTCCAATCACAGTCTAGCCTGATGAAATCACATTCGCCCGCATTGCCTGATAGCCGATCAGGATCTCTCGACTATTCGCCGCGTTCACAATATGGCGAATGTGACGTCATCCGGCTCCGATCGCTCAGAAGGGGCCCCTGACTTCTATAAGTGGCCATACAGTGTGAACACAAGGGAGGAGGGGTCGGGCCCCTGTACCCTGCCTCTGGGGGAGGGGTTGGGGCCCCTGTACCCTGCTCCTGTCTCTGGGGATCACAGTGTGAGGACAAAGGAGGGTCAGGGGCCCCTCCAATAATCACACACCTAATGATAGCAAATATAATACCCCTGTCACCCGATTCGGGTCAAAAACTCACCACACTCCACAGCTCTCCCCCATGTGCTCCAGAAGCTCCCAGCTGCAGCCAATCACAGGGCGAGCCGTGAGCTGTAAGGAGCATACTGGGAGTTGTAGGCTGCGCAGGCCGGGTGTGACTTGTCTGCAATTCCGAGAGAGGCCAGCAGAGGGAGGAGAGAGCAGAGATAGGATTATGCGTGTGATGCCGACAGCGGCCAGCAGAGGGAGGAGAGAGCAGAGATAGGATTATGCGTGTGATGCCGACTCCGGCCAGCAGAGGGAGAAGTGAGCAGAGTTGGAGATCTACAAACATTCAGGATTTATATGTCTGTCCTGCGTCTATAATTTTTTTTTAAATATTAATTTTTTCAATTTTACTTTTTTTTTGGACTAAAAAGTGGAAAATAACTCTCACTTTTTGGAAAATAATGTGTATATACACCACTGCATCCGACGCTTTGCATTGCACTTGGTGATGGAAGGCTTGGATGCAGCTGCTCGGCCATGGAAACCCATTCCATGAAGCTCTCTACGCACTGTTGTTGTGCTAATCTGAAGGTCACACCAAGTTTGGAGATCTTTAGCTATTGGCTCTGCAGACAGTTGGTGACTTCTGCGCACTGTGCGCTTCAGCATGCGCTGACCCCGCTCTGTCATGTGACATGGCCTACCACTTGGTGGCTGAGTGGCTGTTGTTCCCAGTTGCTTCCACTTTGTTATAATCCCACTAACAGATGAGCGTGGAATATTTAGTAGCCAGGAAATGTCACGGATGGACTTATTGCACAGGTGGCCACCTATCACGGGACCACGCTTGGAGTCACTGAGCTCCTGAGAGCGACCCATTCTTTCACCAATGTTTGTAGAAGCCGTCTGCATGCCTAGGGGCTTGATTGTATACACCTGTGTCCATGGAGGGGATTGGAACACCTGAATCACATGATATGTAGGGCGGGGCCAATACTTTTGGCAATATAGTATATATATATATATTATGCAGAACGTATCCGATCTATAAGCCAGAGGCTCTGGATGGACAGTTGGTCACTGGAATGGAAACAGAGCTCCACCTATAAATATGTATAATGTACCATAATTTGTGATAGAAATGATGATACAATAAAACATTGATTGACAAAAGCAATTTCTTTATTTAGTGTGTTTTAGCAAAATTATTTCAAGGTCCTTTTTGGTTTTCTCATTGTAACCTGGCTGGTTATTGGATTCTTTGGTGTTATCATAGAATGTCCCTTTTAAATTGATATTTAATTTTTTTTTGCAGGAAATGCGTGTCATGGATGCAGCGTACAGGCGGAGGAGGATTCCCTGCAGGAATTATCCAGCAGCTTTTTCCCATGCATGTATACAGAGAGTGCAAATCACCAGTCAGAGTATGCAGCAGTTTTTATGGCACATATTTGGAGTGTTCTTAGACAGAGAAAAAATTGAATATTTCTTTTTTTCCACTCCTAGGTTGTATGATGCTCTGAGACCTGTGGGGAGCATAAGGATCTTGGACTTGGATGGTCTGTGCCCTACATGGAGTATAGGGATCCTGGACTGGGATACATGCACTGTATGTTGGCCTGAGCCCCATGGGGAGTATAGTGATCCTGTACAGGGATGGATGTACCGTATATTGCTCTGAGCCTAAGGAGATGTATAGGGATCCTGGACTGGGATGGTTCGGGCCTTATAGGGAGTATATGTATCCTGGACTGGGATGGATGTACTGTATATTGCTCTGAGCCTAATGAGATGTATAGGGTTGCTGGACTGGGATGGTTTGGGCCTTATAGGGAGTATATGTATCCTGGACTGGGGTGGATGTACTGTATGTTACCCTGAGCCCCGTGGGGAGTATGGGGATCCTGGACTGGCATAAATGCACTGTATGTTGGCCTGAGCCCCATGGGGAGTATAGTGATCCTGGACTGAGATGGATGTACTGTATTTTGATCTGAGCCTCCTTGGGGAATATAGGGATCCTGGACTGAAATGGATATATTGTAGGTTGTTCTGAGCCCCATGTTGAGTATAGGGATCCTGGGCTGGGGAGGATGTACTGTATGTTGCTCTAAGCCCTATGGGGAGTATTGGGATCCTGGACTGAGATGGATGTACTGTATGTTGCTCTGAGCCCCATGGGAAATATAGGGATCCTGGACTGAGATGGATGTCCTGCATGTTGGGCTAAACCCTATGGGGAGTATAGGGATCCTGGACTGAGATGGATGTACTGTATGGTGGGTTAAACCCTATAGGGATTATATAGGGATCCTGGGCTGAAATTAATGCCCTGTATGCTCAGCTAAACCCTATAGGGAGTATAGGGATCCTGGACTGGGATGGATGTACTGTATGTTGCTCTGAGCCCATTGGGCAGTATAGGGATCCTGAACTGGGATGGATGTCCTGTATTTTGATCTGAGCCCATTGGGCAGTATAGGGATCCTGGACTGAGATGGACAGTATAGGGATCCTGGACTGAGCTGCATGTACTGTATTTTGATCTGAGCCCATTGGGCAGTATAGGGATCCTGGACTGGGACGGATGTACTATATTTTGGTCTGAGTCCATTCGGCAGTATAGGGATCCTGGACTGGGATGGATGTACTGTATGTTGCTCTGAGCCCATTGGGCAGTATAGGGATCCTGAACTGGGATGGATGTCCTGTATTTTGATCTGAGCCCATTGGGAAGTATAGGGATCCTGGACTGAGATGGATGTCCTGTATGTTGCTCTGAGCCCACTGGGCAGTATAGGGATCCTGGACTGGGATGGATGGGCTTCTCCTCCACATCTGTATTCTGTTCATACATTTCTCCCTCATTGGTTGCAGACAGTTTAGCGAGTGCGCCTCTCTGCTTTGAAAAGCGTGAAGTGGACTGTAGCGCGGCGTCGGTCAGCCGGTTCGGTGGGAGCAATCCGGCCCCTCCCATCCAGGATAACAGCGGCACTGGAAATGGAGAGCCATATGCACCACGTCCATCTTGGAGGCTTCTCCGGAGACCAGGAAGCCTCTGCCCTCGGGGTTCCTTCTAATGCTGAAGCTGTCGGGGTGCAGGTGGAGGTGGCTGTTAGAGGTGGAGTCTTTGCGCACGCAGCGTCCGTTTCCTGTGCACAGCGCCTGACTACACAGGGTGGCGCCATTCGTCACATTGACCACATACATCCCCAGTGTGGAGTCTATGTACGACTTCACCGCCAGACACACCTCCTGCGACAGAACACAGCACAGTCAGCATGAAGGACAAACATTTAAAAGCTTGTCAATGTTTCAAGGGATTATCAGAAGAACAATATATTCACAGTGAACCGATAGCAGATATTTTCCAACAGGATCCTAACCCCCTAGTGTCCCCATTGGAGGATTTCCCCTCTATTCCGGTTCTAGTGACAACCCCAAATTTGTAATTTTCTTTTACTCTCAGTGATAACGGTAAATGGGACAAATAGGGAGAGGGGGCCACAGACAGCATTAAAGCCCCACAGGGGTTCCAATCCATACAAATTGATGAATCCATCCACAGGGGTAAAAACTCAGAGAAGTTGACGTGTTTCTGCCCAAAAGGGCCTTCATCATAACGAGCATTAGACGCGAAACAGCGCCATATATGGGAAGTGCCTGATGGGGACACCATTCCCACTTGTGTGCAGGTCCAGACTGGTCATAGGCAGGGGCGGACTGACCATTTGGAAACTCGGACACTGCCCGAGGGCCCGGGGTCAGTAGGGGGCCCCATGAGATGCCCCTGGTACCTTTTTCATAGGCTTTTTTGAGCTTGGGAAAGGACACAGGGGTCCCATGATCCCCTATTGCCTGGGGGCCCCATGAGTTGTCAGTCCGCCCCTGGTCATAGGGCACACCGGGCATTTGCTTGGTGGGCTGGGGCTGCCTGGATAGGAGGGGAAACACATATAGGAACCAGGCCGTGAATTTCTTTCTTTCTATACGTTTCTCTCTCTCCTCTTTCTCTCCTTTCTTTACTTCTTTCCTTATGTCTCCTGTTTCTCTCCTTTCTTTCTTTTTCTTTCTTTCTTTCTTTCTTTCTTTCTTTCTTTCTTTTTCTTTCTTTCTTTCTTTCTTTCTTTATTTCTTTCTTTCTTTCTTTCCCTCCTTCCTTGTTTTCCTCCTTCCTTCTTTCTCTCCTTCCTTCTTTCCCTCTTTCCTTCTTTCCTTCCTTCCCTCCTTCCTTCATTCCCTCCTTCCTTTTTTCCCTCCTTCCTTCTTTTCCTCTTTCCTTCTTTTCCTCCTTCCTTCTTTCCCTCCTTCCTTCCTTCTTTCTTTACCTCCTTCCTACATTCCTTTCTTTCTTTCTTTCTTTCTTTCTTTCTTTCTTTCTTTCTTTCTTTCTTTCTTTCTTTCTTTCTTTCTTTCTTTCTTTCTTTCTTTCTTTCCTTCCTTCCTTCCTTCCCTCTTTCATTCCTTCCTTTCTCCTTTCTTTCCCTCCTTTCTTCTTTCCTACTGTCCTCCTTTCCCCTCCTTCCTTCCTTCCTTCCCTCCTTTATTTCTTTCTCTCTTTTCTTTTCCATTCTTTTCTCTTTCGTTCTATCTTTCTCTCTCTCCTACAAAGAAATGTAAAAACAAAATAAAATATAACATTGTAAAAAATTAAATAAAAATAAAAAAACCTACTTACACTATTGGCAGAACTACCAGGGTCCCCAGGGTAACCTTTAGGTTACCAACAGTGGCTCTTGCGACCGGGCCCTGGCGTTCCGCTGCTGGGCTCCAAGAAAAGGGTCCCCAGGCTTGGGGCTGCTCAGTCCAAAATACCCGGGCCTATTTTTTGTCCCAGTCCGGGCCTGCTTGTGCGACATTCGGACATCAAAGTTGCATGACAAGTCAAAAACCCATGTTTTCCTATGATAACCATTCATATATGTGTGACTTAAAGCGGAGTTCCACTCAAGCTGTCAAAAAATAAAAGTCAGCAGCTACAAAAACTGTAGCTGCTGACTTTTAAAAAACAACCACTTACCTGTCCCTCGGCCCTGCGATGTGTCCCCTACAGCCCGTTTCACCGGCCTTCCTGTATTCCAGGAGGCCGGCATCTTCAGTGTGGGCACCCGGCTGTGACAGCTTGCGGCTTCACAGATGGGTACCCACTGTGCATGCACAAGTAGCGCTGTGCTTCATGAATGGTCCTGTAGTCTCCTGGGACCTGTCACGTGTCCCAAAAGACTACAGGGAGGGAGGACACCTTCCGCTTCTGATCGCCTAGGCGATCAGACCAAAAGTGGGAGCAGGTACCTGTCAAATTCGGGTACCTGCTCCCCCCCATGGCCCTGCCCCCCAAAGGTGCCAATCCTTAATGGGGAGTGGGGGAGCAGTCCTTAAAGCGGAACCTCCCCTTTTGGGCGGAGCTCCGCTTTAAAGTTGCAGCGACTTCTCCTGTTAAAAAAAGTTGCAGTGACTTCAGAGTAGTTTATGTACCGCTTTGGTTCGACTTTTATGCAACTTGAGAGCCATCGATGTCAATGTTAACCCTCAAAAGTTGCATGAAAGTTGTACCTGACAGTACCTGAAAAATTCTATTTTTTTAAATTGTAAAAGAAAAAAAATGTAAATAAAAAAATTGTAAAAGAAAAAAAAACATGACGAGGAAGAATTCACAAGAAGTTGATCCAGGGAATATCCGATTGTTTCTCGGGGGATCAGGAAGGAATTTTTTTCCCTGCAGGAGCAAATTGGATCATGCTTTGCTGGGGTTTTTTTGCCTTCCTCTGGATCAACTGTGGGTGGAGGATTATAACTTTTTTTTCTGTGGTTGAACTGGATGGACTTTTGTCTTTTTTCAGCCAGACTAACTATGTATGTAACAAGAAAAACTGATAACAAATGTGACTGACTATCAATAGCAAGTCCTGGTGATTTCATTCGGTCACTTCCTTTTCGGTGTCCTCGATCCTCGGCTCCTGCGAGTCTCCTGCGCCTTCGTATGCTCCATTCTGGGTATACCCTTCGTTTTATTTGTGTACTTATGATGTTCCTTATAAAAGGTGTCGTCTGCTGAGCAATTACGGCGGGCACGGATGGACCTGGCGACTGGTGCGGCCCTGAGGGTGTGAGACAGAGGAAGCAAGTAATGCAGCATTCCCCGGGCGTGCAGACACAACACCCGTATCCAGGGGCGGACTGACAACTCATGGGGCCCCCGGGCAATAGGGGATCATGGGGCCCCTGTGTCCTCTTTTAAACTCAAACCACACCCAAAAAAGCCTATGAAAGGTACCAGGGGCATCTCATGGGGCCCCTACTGACCCTGGGCCCTCGGGCAGTGCCCGAGTTCTCGAATGGTCAGTCCGCCCCTGCCTGTATCTGGATGTCCTTGTAACGTCATATCCAGAAAGTCAATCACCGTGGAATCGCTAGAACGGGCAAAGCGCAGATCGCACAGATTTTCATGGTGCTGGCAGGACGAATATATGCGACCGCTTGGTAGGTGGGCCTGAACGCAGAGCGGCTGCATATATGTGGCCCTGGGAAAACTACTTCCTGTGCTGAGAACGCGGTCCCTGCGTGGCAGCCAGCGGAGATCGCTAAGCTCCCGATCCATACTTGCATACGATCATGTGACCGCTGTGACAGCCAATCACGTTTTCTATTTTGTTCATTTTTTTAAATGTTTTGGACTATAATAAAAGAATTTATTTTAATTTTTAATTTTTTTATTCCCTCGCTCACTTTTCATCCTACAATTCACATTTCCGTCTTGTTATTGTTTTTGTTTATCATGTATCTTCTATTTATTTCTCTCTTTGCTTTCCTTCTTCCTTTTCATCCCAGCTGTGTTATTAAAGAGGACCTGTCATTATAAGAGACACCCGTCTGAGAAGCGTCTGAGCGTCAGTGACCTCTCCTTTTCCGGTTACCTTGCTGCGGCTGTAGTCATTGTTCCCCCAAAGGACGACGCCCGCAGTTCCCAGCGCTGCGCTCTGTCCAATCGTCTGGATTAGATCTTCCTGCGGGATACAGAAGAGTCAGAACTTGTGTCATGTGACTAACCAAAGGCATCAGATAAATGACTGGACTGGTATGCTGGCCACACAGTACAACCTGATTGTACAATCTCCTTTAAGCTGACCATATGCAAGGCTTTCTTAGTACATGGACACTGCCCAGGGGCCCCAGGTTAATGTGGGCCCCATGATAGTTTATCATTATATCATACTTGCCAGCTGTCCTGGATTTGCCGGGACAGTTACGCTTTTAGCTGTCAGGATGGCCATGTCCCGGGCAGCGTCCCAGAACCTGTACTGTGCCTTCCTGATCCCAGTATTGTGCCCTCCTGATCCCCCCCAGTATTGTGCCCTCCTGATCCCCCCCAGTATTGTGCCCTCCTGATCCCAGTATTGTGCCCTCCTAATCCCACCCAGTATTGCGCCCTCCTGATCCCTCCCAGTATTGTGCCCTCCTGATCCCTCCCAGTATTGTGCCCTCCTGATCCCTCCCAGTATTGTGCCCTCCTGATCCCAGTATTGTGCCCTCCTAACCCCCCCCCCCCCCAGTATTGTGCCTTCCTGATCCCTTCCAGTATTGTGCCCCCCTGATCCCACCAGTATTGTGCCCTCTTGACCCCCCAGTACTGTGCCCCCCCTGATCCCCCCAGTACTGTGCCTTCCTGATCCCAGTATTGTGCCCTCCTGATCCCTCCCAGTACTGTACCCTCCTGATCCCCCCCAGTATTGTGCTCTCCTGACCCCCCCCCCCCCCCCCCGTATTATGCCTTCCTGATCCCAGTATTGTGCCCTCCTGATCCCCCTTCCTGTACTGTGCCCTCCTGATCCCAGTATTGTCCCAACTGCCCCCCCCCCCCCCCACCACCACAAACACTCTGCCTGCCCACTGAACCATACTGCAGACAGCTGCCTTCTCCTTGCAGCTTTGTAAAGGTACTGCCCAGCTAAGTCGATAATCTGGTCAACAGGGGGCCCACCGGGGTGGGGAAGGCTGCCTGTACCGCTCCCCTGTCCTCCCCTGCAGGAGGAGCTCTGCTGCCTGTGCCCAGGTTATGTGCAGTGCAGGGATGAGAGAAGGAGCTCTGCCCTGCCAGCAGTGACCCCTCTCCTCTGCCCTGCCAGCAGTGACCCCTCTCCTCTGCCCTGCCAGCAGTGACCCCTGTCCTCTGCTCTGCCAGCAGTGACCCCTGTCCTCTGCCCTTCCAGCACTGACCCCTGTCCTCTGCCCTGCCAGCAGTGACCCCTGTCCTCTGCCCTGCCAGCAGTGACCCCTGTCCTCTGCCCTTCCAGCACTGACCCCTCTCCTCTGCCCTGCCAGCAGTGACCCCTGTCCTCTGCCCAGCCAGCAGTGACCCCTGTCCTCTGCCCTTCCAGCACTGACCCCTGTCCTCTGCCCTGCCAGCAGTGACCCCTGTCCTCTGCCCAGCCAGCAGTGACCCCTCTCCTATGGCCTGCCAGCAGTGACCCCTGTCCTCTGCTCTGCCAGCAGTGACCCCTCTCCTCTGCTCTGCCAGCAGTGACCCCTCTCCTCTGGCCTGCCAGCAGTGACCCCTGTCCTCTGCTCTGCCAGCAGTGACCCCTGTCCTCTGCTCTGCCAACAGTGACCCCTCTCCTCTGCCCTGCCAGCAATGACCCCTGTCCTCTGCTCTGCCAACAGTGACCCCTCTCCTCTGCCCTGCCAGCAGTTACCCCTGTCCTCTGCCCTTCCAACACTGACCCCTGTCCTCTGCCCTGCCAGCAGTGACCCCTCTCCTCTGCCATGCCAGCAGTGACCTCTGTCCTCTGCCCTTCCAGCACTGACCCCTCTCCTCTGCCCTGCCAGCAGTGACCCCTGTCCTCTGCTCTGCCAGCAGTGACCCCTGTCCTCTGCTCTGCCAGCAGTGACCCCTCTCCTCTGCCCAGCCAGCAGTGACCCCTCTCCTCTGGCCTGCCAGCAATGACCCCTGTCCTCTGCCCAGCCAGCAGTGACCCCTCTCCTCTAGCCTGCCAGCAGTGACCCCTGTCCTCTGCTCTGGCAACAGTGACCCCTCTCCTCTGCCCTGCCAGCAATGACCCCTGTCCTCTGCCCTGCCAGCAGTAACCCCTATGCTCTGTCCAGCCAGCAGTTACCCCTGTCCTCTGCCCTTCCAGCACTGACCCCTGTCCTCTGCCCTGGCAGCAGTGACCCCTCTCCTCTGGCCTGCCAGCAGTGACCCCTGTCCTCTGCTCTGCCAGCAGTGACCCCTGTCCTCTGCTCTGCCAGCAGTGACCCCTGTCCTATGCTCTGCCAGCAGTGACCCCTCTCCTCTGGCCTGCCAGCAGTGACCCCTGTCCTCTGCTCTGCCAACAGTGACCCCTCTCCTCTGCCCTGCCAGCAGTGACCCCTGTCCTCTGCTCTGCCAGCAGTGACCCCTGTCCTCTTCTCTGCCAGCAGTGACCCCTCTCCTCTGCCCTGCCAGCAGTGACCCCTGTCCTCTGCCCAGCCAGCAGTGACCCCTCTCCTCTGGCCTGCCAGCAATGACCCCTGTCCTCTGCCCAGCCAGCAGTGACCCCTCTCCTCTGGCCTGCCAGCAATGACCCCTGTCCTCTGCCCAGCCAGCAGTGACCCTTCTCCTCTAGCCTGCCAGCAGTGACCCCTGTCCTCTGCTCTGGCAACAGTGACCCCTCTCCTCTGCCCTGCCAGCAATGACCCCTGTCCTCTGCCCTGCCAGCAGTAACCCCTATGCTCTGTCCAGCCAGCAGTTACCCCTGTCCTCTGCCCTTCCAGCACTGACCCCTGTCCTCTGCCCTGGCAGCAGTGACCCCTCTCATCTGGCCTGCCAGCAGTGACCCCTGTCCTCTGCTCTGCCAGCAGTGACCCCTCTCCTCTGGCCTGCCAGCAGTGACCCCTGTCCTCTGCTCTGCCAACAGTGACCCCTCTCCTCTGCCCTGCCAGCAATGACCCCTGTCCTCTGCCCTGCCAGCAGTAACCCCTATGCTCTGTCCAGCCAGCAGTTACCCCTGTCCTCTGCCCTTCCAGCACTGACCCCTGTCCACTGCTCTGCCAGCACTGCCCCCGTTCTCTGCACTGCCAGCAATAACCCCAGTCCTCTGCACTGCCAGCAATGACCCCTGTAGATGTACACCAAGGATGGGGTAAACCAAGCTGTGTGTGTGGTCCTGTCAGGTAGGCTGTATGGGTCCCCATCTGCCACTTACCTGGGTCAGGAAATCCATGCTGTATGTGTACACGATCCGGGCGTAGGGAAATACCGGGAGCTCACCCTCTTCTGACTGTCCAGATACTCTGAAAGCCTCTTCCAGGCGGTGTTTCACGAACTGACTGACACACACAGAGTCCTTCAGCATTTGTTCCAGGTAGATGTCCGGATAGAGCGCCTGGCTGGACCTCCACATCCATTTCAGAAGGTTGTTCCTGGCCACATCGACCGGCGGGCATTCTCCCGTGTAATTGTAGAGAGCTTTTTTGTAGTCGTAATTGTAGCAGTTAGGAAAGCCATAGAGGCCCCACAGCCCGCCGGGCCTTAGTTTACGACTTAAAGCCAATGTAGACGTTATAAACTTTTCAGCGGCCTCCTCAAACTCTCTTTTGGCCTCCAGCAGTACCTTCTGCTTAGGCCATTGGGGGTGTCGCTTCCGCACCAGTTCCCGAGAATGCTTTCTATAGATGTCCTTTCTGTCCCAGTTCCGATCCCACAAAGGCCTCCAATCCTCCCAATCTATGACGGCCGCCCCTATGAAGTCCAGAGAAGGGATAGTAGTCACCAGGTCTTTGTAGGCCTGGTTAAGGTGGTCACTAAGGCTGGCGTTCTGAGGCAATCCGTCATTGATGGGGCTGCCATCCAAGTCGTAATAAGGGTACAACCCCAGCTGAGTTTCATAGAAGATCACCATCTCACTGCCTGCAAAGGATTGGTTCTCATTGACCACAATGTCAAATGGATCCAAGTCCAGGTCCACACCATACTTCTCCCAGCAGTGGTTGGTCGGGGCGTTCCAGACCGTGACAAAAGGACGTCCAGGAAGAAGAACCCCGGGACTGGCATGCATGGAAACCAAAACAATTGAAAGGTGATAGATGGCCAGAAGAAGAACCTTGTGAGACATTGGTCGTCTGGGAAGTCTTTATCACCTGCCAAAAAAAGAAAACA